>NC_072740.1:99278548-99347783 GCF_026930045.1 Uloborus diversus | reverse complement strand
CATGGGCAGAGTTAAGGGGGCTAAGCCCCGTTTGGCAGCTTATTAGCCCCCCTTAGAGCCTCAAATTTTTAAAAATTGTTGGGAGAGCTCCTGAACTCTCCTATCTCTAATCATGATCCATTCCTTAAAAGTAAAGCTCTAGTCTAAAAATTCTGAATAGTAGGTCCTAGCACGATATGCAATATGATTTTTAAAAAATAAAAAAACATATGTTCGCCACTTCTGGCGACTACGACTTGAATTTTTGGTAGCCATTTTCAACGAAATTGTCACATGATGGCGGATAGCGATCAGTAATCTAGAGCTTCATTTGAAAGTGCCTTTTTAGGCTTTCAATTTCCAAAAATTTCCAACAGAGAGTACTGCTGTGGGAATAAAGCGAAGTATCTGCAGAAATGAGTTTTTGAGTTATTTGAAGAAAAACGCCTTTTTTATATAATATATACTTAGGGAAATAAGATAAATAAATACCTTTGTGCTGAACAGTAAAGTAAGAAATAACAACGTCAAAAAAGCACAAATTGCAGATTACTGCAGACACGTGTTTCGGCGTTACAGGGAACGCCTTTTTTAATGCAAAAAGTAATGAGCTTATGAATGAAAAGACATCTGACAAAAACCAATGATGGCCGGATGTCTTTTCATCAATAAGCTCATTGCTTTTTACATTGAAAAACGCGTTCCCTGTAACGCCGAAACATGTGTCTCCAGTAATCTGCAGTTTGTGTTTTTTTGACTTCGTTATTTCTTACTTTACTTTACGGATTTTATGCTTTTTTTCGTGCTTTATTTCCAAAGGAAATTAAATAAGTGAGGTTGTACAATGAAGCAAAAGTGCAACAGATAAGAAAAATGCAAAAAAGAAATATTTGCAGATGCTGGTCTTTACCTTCCTGCGGCAGAGCACCCATTTACTTCCCTAGCATCTCAAAATATAGCCTAAATTTTCATTTTTTAACTTTCAATATCAAAAAATCAAATAAAATAAAATATAATAAAATCAAGAAGATCCGCCCGACACCCCCCCCCCCCCCTTCTCCTAATAGTATACAGCACAAAATGCATGTTTATAACTTCTTCTTAAAAAACTGCTTAGTACTAAAGAACCCCCGAGTCTAAGATTTTAATTTCAAACATTTTATAAATAAGCTGCGTATATCTCCCGCTAGAGATGCAACGAATGTTCCGCTTTGGCCGAATACCTAGTTTACTATTCCTCCTCTGCTGAATAATGTACAAAAGTGGATTGTATTATCACACACTGAGAGTTTTCTGTATTTTTATTTATGCTAACCATGTTCAATGCATGATTCAAATTTTAAGGAAATCTTGTTATAACTATTCTGCATTGCCAGTATAAAATGTATTCATTCATGAATGACATTAAAAAATTTCTGTATTGAAATATACAAAATTTTCTGTTACAGTCTTCTTCTTTTTTTGTGACATATTAAGAAAGTTGCTATTTATCTTGTCTTTTGAAAAAAATTCATATTTATGAAAAATTTCAGTGCATGAAATACATACAACCAAAATCATACGTGAGGCAGAGTTTAGTTTTTTCTCTCTCTGAAAAAAATATGTATATAAATTGCAGAGGTGTGCACCTGGGGGAGGGGGGAGGGTCATGACACAGACTGCCCCATTAAAATTTTTAGGAGGATTGGGGATGTTTTGAGGGGAATTTTTTTCATTTTTAAGGTGGGGGGATTGTGCTTTGGGGGAGGGGGTCTTCACATGATTTAGGGGGGGGGTGCACCCCTAAAAATTTAATACAAAGATATCAATGTACTTTTATATTTTATTTATTTTTTTAAAATTAAATATGACAATTTAGAACACAAAGATCATCATTAAAATTTTGGTTATATAGCATTTTCAAAAATATTCCATGTAATGTTAACAGTTATGTAGCTCATAGAGCAGCGTTTTTCTGTACAAACACAGTTTATGATGTAGGAAAAATAAATGTCAAGCATTTCCAGTCAGTAGAAAACTTTTTTTCTCTTTAAAGAAATATCATATTTTGAGAATAAGTATTCACTACATTTGGTGCGCTCAGGGAATGCCTGATTCTGCAAGGTACTTTCTGGCTGATTGGGATTGGTTAGAGAATTTATTCTCACCACTTTATTTATCATGTATCTTTATATATATTTAAGGACCATTTTGTTCTTTCTAATAACTACTCAAGGAAGGATAATAATCGATTTCTCGCATTTTACATCGAGCACAGAGGTTTCTCCCAAGTCTTAACTTTATGGATGGTTTGCAATTTCCTTAAAATATTTCAACAAATAATTTTGGTGGAATTCTTTCTCTGTCTTTAATTGTTAAAAATTGCATTTCCTAATTTTGTCCAAGTTAGCTTCTCATGGCACATTCACGAATATTGTCTACAGATTTATCTAAAAATATTTTAATTTTTTCTGTTACAATAACTTCAGAAAATCTTTTACTATTAAATAACTTAAATTTTCTAGTACAGAAATTTGTCTAGTAACCGCTAATTTTGGTACATGTATATATGGATAGAAATTTATGAGATGCAATTCCATGCTGAATCATTTCAGTTTATTAAAATTATTTTTCTTATTCAATTGAGAAGCTTTATGAAATAATGCCAATAATAGAAAATGATTTCTATTTTTAAGCTTAAATCTAGAGGTCTGGTCGTTAAAAACTGTTGCTAAGGTTAATATCTTCCACTTTTTGGTAATTTTTCGGCCGAATATGGCAGAATAATTTAAAGTTTAAACTAAAAGTAGCAAATTTTTCAAAATTTGTACAGAATCCTTGTTATTAATCTTTTATAATGCATATTTAATTATTAACCATACAAAACTGTGCTTTAAAATAACTATTTGCCAGCTGAATATTCGCCTTTGATTATGAACGAATAATCGGCATTCGGCCAAATCACTATTCGTTGCATCACTACCTCCCGCTCCATTCCACCTAGCATAAGGTCTCCAATATTTGCCGATAGCCAATGACAGCCCACTGCCTAAAGTTAAGCTTTTTAGGCAGAGGAAAAATTTCAGAAGAACCCCCGACTCCTTTTACTTACCAAAGATAACATATATTGTCTTCAATAACAATAATAATTTGTCAGGGAAACCCATTCTCCTAACATTATCAAAAGTTGGCTAAAAGTGATTTCAAACATAAATTTGAAAATTTTCTGAATCCCCCTCCTCCGACCCACACGACCCCTCTTCTCCTAACATCACCAGGGATTGATTACAATTGCATTTTTAAGATTTCAATTTTGAAAAATTTCCAAGGAACATTGATGGATCTAACACGCTTTTCGCCCTTCTTTTGACGTCACTAAGGATATCCTTCCTTAAAAGCAATAAATTTGACATAAAATTTTTGTATTAAAATTGTCTTTCTTTTTATAAGTTCATCCGATTTTTTTTCCCTGTAAAAAAACTTTGATATGAAACTTGAGGCAAGATGGGCAACCGCAGCAGTTTCAATGTTTAATAGTTTTAATTGTCTTACCAAAAGTGCCACACACACATTCTTTTTATCTTTTAATTTTAGCGCTGATTTTTGACTGCGGGCTTAGCAGACCTGCCATTTCAAAGGTTTCCATGGGATGGAGGGGGGGGGGGGACGTAATGGTACATATTCAATAAGTATCGTAGGAAGAAAGCAACAAAACACATAAACAAATGTATGTTCAATATGCTCATGAAATGGGGGGGGGTGCTGATTCCCCAAATGAGGGCTCTGGGGTTTAGCCCCCCTAGAGACAAAAGTCTAACTTCGTCCATATATTTACCACTATACTCACTGTTAAGAAAAAAATGAGAAACTGAAATTATAAGAGTTTTTACTATTATTTTTGAAATGAGCTGAACAGCAACAACAAAATGAACTTAAGATATTATGAAAAATTATACACTATCTACTGCCAGCCTACTACAAAGTTACAACAATTGATGAATGTTATATATAAGGGAGTATGCTGTTCGGTTTTGGTATCCTTATCTCAGGAAAGATATTTCTTTATTGGAAAGGATTCAAAGAAGGGCTACTAGACTAGTAAGGAGACTTTCAGATTAAGATTATGATACCAGACTTAAAAGGCTTGATATGTATAGCCTGGAGCAAAGGAGAGTCAGAGGGGACATGTTTCCAGTTGTTTAAATTTATCAAAATGAAATACAGTCAATTTGCGATTACTCTAATCTAAAAGCACCGATGAAAAACTTCAACTTATCGGAAGTTCGACTTACCGCTTGTTTCGGTTTTCGACATTTTAACATTTAAAACCATAGAATATTTTAATTAATGTGTACATATAACAGAAAAAAAAATGAGAACTTACAAGATTTAAGCACAATATGCAGTTTAATAAAAAACATTGAGAGAAAAAACTCAAAAGCATGGTTTTGATATCAATACTGCTGGAACCACTTGGTGGAGCTAATTCTACTTCAGAAAAGGTGCACATCTTCATTCGTTTCAAATTCAGACTCTACCACTTTAGAAGTTTCTCTTTTCCTTTTAATATCATTGGCAGAGTACTTGCTTAGACATCTTTATTAGTAAAGAAAGCTCAATCTGTCTCTCAGGAACTTATCAGCAAATAATCAAACTAAAGAATGAAGGGGAACGCATCTTAACTTAGGTCAGCCTTTGAATCAAGGTAGAATCAGTTGACTTGACAACTTGACAGCAAATTCGTAGACCAGCAACATGTCAAAGGGTAAACAGTACAGTACAACAAAAGAAAACAAGCTAACTCATTTTCACACGCTAACTTCTTTATCGCACATTGGCTCAACAGGTGCTCTTCTTGCTTTAGAGGTCTATTGTGCAGGAATTGCAAGTGAAGGTGAATAAATTTTTCTCTCCTAGTTACTTGTTTCTTCCTTTTTTTATTCTTTTGAAATAAATTTCGAGTCATCTTTGAAAAAACTTCGATTTAAAGGAAGTTAACTTCAAGATATTGAGAATAAATAGCATGGAATTAAAGGAAAAGGGGATGGGACTTGATAAAAACTTCGAGTTATAGTAATATTCGAGTTATCGACCTTCGAATTATCCCGAATCGACTGTAATTATAAGTAAGTGAGCAACCCTCTCTCAAGGGTCCAAATATTTATCGTACTAATGATGGTTGCTAGCTGGGTTAGTTCAGACAACTGCCTCTAACACTGTAGTGTCAATTAGCTGAATTATCACAAGTGACTTTTTTGCCCACAGATGCTGTTATACCTGGCTTTCTCCCACATTACATTTCTAATAAGTAGATCTTTAACATGTAACACATTAGTGGTCTATGTTTTTCAAATGGAATGTTTGAAATATTACTTCAGAATAAATGTTTTTTATTATATCAGCCACATTGCCACATAATAAAGCAAATTGAAATAATAATTATAACTGAATTGAAATATAATTTATAAATCTTTCCCTTTTTTTTCTTTGAATGAAGGATCTAGGTTTTCAAGTAGTTCTTCTAAGGTCCGAAATCTGCCACCAGTTTCATTCAATCCAATGCAATATCAGGTATTTTGTTTTATCCCAAAAGATTTTCAAGTTAAAAAAAATCGGAAAAAACAAATTATTAAAATTTGTAAGTACAAATATATTTTTGTAACTAAGGCTTATGTTTGCATGTTGTATAATAGAATGATAAAATCAACATTTTTATAAAACATGAAAAAAATGCACATTTATTACATGCAGGTATTCAAGGGTTACAAAGAAATCTTCTTTTATTGTAGAAAAATGTTTTTTGTCACACAGAAACATGTGAGTGCAACTACTTTAAAATCCTTGTGCTTTAATTATGTTGATCTTATCATTTATATTTTCTGACCACCTTTGATCATTTTCATCAACTGATTTTTCTTGTATCAGCAGTTTTTATAACCTCAATGATATAAATCAGCAAAAGTGAAAATAAATAATAATGTATCCTCCCTCAATATATATTTTATCATTTACCTGAAAAGGATATGATCAGTAAAAGGGGAAATACATGAATTTATTCTGATTAGTAGATGCATCAGTTGCGGTTTTTCAGCAGTAGCAAATGAAGTCAACTGCTGTACATTAGTAAAAGAGAAGAGAAAGATTGAACATCTGGAACTCTTCAAATCTTTAGATATAAAAGGCTTTAGAATCTCCAGAGGGATTGTGTCTAATTCCCTGACTCCCGCGACCCACTTTTTTTTCTTCAAATTAGTACTCGGAGGAAATGACAACCCTCCCCCAAGCCAATTATGTTGACCTAACATTTGAGCTTAACTCCTAAGGTTTAGCAGATGCCTTCGTTGTAAATTTAATAAATTTTCTTGAAGATAAAAGTTACTGAATCCAGTTAAAAACTAACTTCATTTTATTCATCAATATAATAAATAACAACTGTAAAATAATATGTGACTTATGTAAATAGTAAATTAATCATAACAAAATTCAACAGCTTTCAACTTAAACATAAAGTTTTCCTTAATACGTTTCATAAAGATTGTAGTCCCTGACACTCATGTTCTAAATAAATTTTACAAAAATTTAATACCCTAACTATCATGGCAAAAACTATCAGCCATTTCCTAAGCTGAGTTCAGGATACCGCTTCAAAAGCGAGCGATCCTCTAAATAAAACGACTATCCTCAGTCAAAAAAATGAGAAATGCGAGCAGAAGTTATTTCCTTCTCATTCCTTCTGCTTATATCCTATCCTGTACCATGTAGCACGTCACGCCAGAAATGCATACGTGAGAACCACCTGGATGCTTCCAGAACATTCCATCTGCTCCGAGTCATCCATCGACTCATGCACTTATGTCACATCCTTCGAATCCTTCTTTCATTCCGATGTTTACACATCTTAGCTTTCCAATCCGCGATTGATAACAATCGTCCATAACGGGACAAGATAAACTGCTCAGTCATTAATAAAGAAACAATTGAGTAAATATATTTACACTTAGCTTTTAAGATGAATTGGTGAGAATAACATCTGAATCGATGAATAGACATTTAGTGGCTATCAATGCCCCCCCCCCCTTCTCAACAATTCAATGATCTCGCGAATTCATCAAATTAAGAACTTCATACATTTTCTAACAAAAAACATTTCAAAAAATATTTCTCACTTTTCAAAAATTTCTGAAAAAATATTCCTCAAAAACAGTTAGTTTAAAATTTTCTATCTAATTCTAACGTTAGTTCTCTTATTTTTAACACATCACAAAAATTTGTTAGTTTCAACATTTTCTAGAAACAAACACTTAATATTCCTCTGTAATTGAACAACATTTGCACAGTAAACAACAATAACATCATAAAATATAATTTTAAAGTCCAACAATAGTCCTAAAGAAAGTTCACTAGAAAAAAAATTCTTTCTCTTTTCTTCTTTCTTGGCGATAACTTCGCACACTAAGTAACGTAAATTTGAGTTCACTTCTTCACAAAAAAATCACTTATCGCATACAATCCATTGACTTGACAAAAAAACTCATTTGCGTTGACAGACCGGGTTGGCTTTCTGCCGGCAGAAACTAATTTTTGCCGTGCCAGTGGCAGAAACTGGTTATAACTGGTAAAAACTGGCAAAAACTTAAAAAGTCTTTAATAACTCCAGTAATTACTAAATGATATTTGTTTAAAAAAATAAAAAAATTAAACTTCGTTTCATCATTTAAAAAATTAAAATCCTATGCTAGTGCCCTTGATTTAGTTTGGAAAAGGAACTTTTCAATTGCAGATGCTCGTAATATTTGGATTAATCTAACAAAAGACGAAAATTCATATGGGTGCTTAGGAAAGAGGAGTAACATAGAAAATTAAACAGGCATTACTGATTGTAATTTGCTCGCTTATATGTTTCATCTAAATTGCTTGTGATTGAACTTATCATGTGCTTCAAGAAGAAAGTGCCAGAATTTTACTTGCCAATACTAAGCTAGATTTTGCACCAATTATCACAGTTTTGGAAAACAAACAACATTAAATTGTGCTTTGGCTGACAACTAATTATTTTCCCCATGCATTTTCTATTGTATGTCAATAGTTAATTTTTTGTCATTTTGTTAGTTTTTGCCAGTTTCTGCCACAAATGTGGCAGAAAGTGGTTTTTGCCATGCTGGTTTTAACTGGTTTCTACCAGTGGTTTTAACCACCTTGGCAGAAACTTGCCTACCCTGTGACAGACATCAGAATTAATCTAAAAATAACAATAAAAACCACAAGTAACTGTTCCAAAAATCAGCATAAAAAACAATTGTATAATACTTTTGATCACAATAAACAGTTTTGTATATAAGCTCAATTTTCATTTTTGATCAAAAACAGATTTGTATTTAAGCTCATTTTCACATCATTACATTGATTTAAGTTGACAAAACATATTTAGAATTTTTTTTCAACAAAAAAAAAAAAAAAAAAAAAAACTATTAAAAATTAAGTAACAGTTCATCGTCGAAAAAGTTAGTTATCAAAAATTACAAACATTTTCTACAATAGATTAAACACTTTAATTAAAAACAATTTCCTGAAAACAAATTTGAGTCTTTTTAGGTTGGTGACTTCGTGAAAATATCTGACAAGTTAGATTTACTTTTTACATGTGAAACAGTAAAATATCCTTAGCAATCAAATCACAAATGAAAAATAGTTTTACATCAATATGTTTACTTCTGTGGTTTTCTGTAGGTGATTTTACAAAATCTAAAGATGCTTGGTTGTCTACATAAATAATTGCTTTTATTTTTATGAACTTTAAAAGTTTTTCAAACATTCTTCCAAAATTCTATCAAACCACAAGGTTTCTTTTGCCGCCTCCGTCAATGCTATGAACTCAGATTCCATAGTTGACAAACTAACACTCTGTTCTTTAAAAGTTATCCATTCGATAGGACCTTCATCCAACATAATCATTTGACCCCCCCCCCCCAAAGAAGTTCTGTCATCTTTATTGGATGCGAAGTTTACATCTGAAAAAGCTAAAATTTGGATTTTTCTGCTTCATTTCTTTAAAACAGAATTAATTCACATATTTCTATCTCAATTTGTAAGATAAACTTCATCTTCTTCAAGCTAACTGAATATGAACAGGGAAGGGCGTCTGGGCCCATAACCCTCTTGTTGACCTAACATTTGAGCTTAACTCCAATAAATCTAAAAATGGAGTAAACTCCTAAGGTTTAGCAGATGCCTTCATTGTAAATTCAATAAGTTTTCTTGAAAATAGAAGTAACAGAATCCAGTTAAAACTAACTTCATTTTATTCATCAATATAATAAATAACTACTATAAAATAATATAACTTATGTAAATAGTAAATTAATCATAACAGAATTCAACAGCTTTCAACTTAAACATAAAGTTTTCCTTAATACGTTTCATAAAGATTGAAGTCCCTATCACTCATGTTCTAAATAAGTTTTACAAAAATTTTAATACCCTAACTATATGATGGCGAAAACTATCAGCCATTTCCTAAGCTGAGTTCAGGATGCCGCTTCAAAAACGAGCGATCCTCTATAAAGATTGACTATCCTCAGTCGAAAAAAATGAGAAACGCGAGCAGAAGTGATTTCCTTCTGCTTATATCCTATCTGGTACGACGTAGCACGTCACGCTGGAAATGCGTAAGAACCACCAGAATGCTTCCAGAACTTTCCATCTGCTCCGAGTCATCGGGAGATTATGTCATCCGTCGGCTCATGCACATACATCACATCTTTCGAATCCCTCTTTCATTCCGATGTTTACACATCTTAGCTTTCCGATCCGCGATTGGTAACAATCGTCCGTAACGGAGCAAGATAAACTACTAATTCATTAATAAAGAAACAAGTGAGTAAATATATTTACACTTAGCTTACACTTAGCTTTTAAGATGAATTGGTGAGAATAATACCTGAATAGACATTTAGTGGCTATCAAATTAACATTGGCAATGAATGCTTGTCATTTGTTCCTAAATGTCGGCTTTTTTGTTAAATCACGCTTCCGTAAGTATTTTTTTTTCTTGGCAGAGCTTAAAAACTGGTCACAGAGTGGAACTTCTTCTCCTATTATTTATATTCTTTGGTAATGCCTTCTTGAGACGAAGTTCAACTTTTGAAGTCTATGCAGGCAGATCAGAAGGCTGACACACTGTTCTACAACACTTAACATTACAGTACATAGCTCATTTCTAATCTCCTTTCATAATTTATGTCAAGAAAAGGTACAAGAATTTGTACAGAGAAAGCAAGGAAACATTGGTGGCGATTCGGTCATCCAGTTGGTCAGCTGTCAGGTTATGTGGTACTCAACAATCCTACTTTCTCATGTAATATAACTTAACCAGACGCCTCTTGATCATTGTCCAGTGCATGAAATGAAACGGTTTGAAAGAAAGAGGGGCTCAACACCGAGCCAAGCCCTGTGACCAGAGGTCTATTGCACTAATCCCCAAACAGAAGTCTTAAAACAGGACAGTAGCTGAAGCAAAATTCAGCAAACACCTGAGAGGAATGTCATGACTATCCTACAGTTCAAGCAAACCACAACCAAGGTGTTCAAATCTGTAGGCAGAAAACACTTTGCAATTATACAGGATGTGAATAACAGTTTCCTCGCAAAGGAGGCAACCCCTGCAACTTGGATCATTATTGGCACCATAATAGCAAGGGGCCTCTTTAAAGTGCAGTGACCCAAAAAAAGAGCAATACCCTTCCTAGCACTATTTCTATTCAAATTAAAGAACTCTTTTGCCCTAATGCTAAGGCAACCCCTATTAAATTTTTCTGCCTGACATTGCCCATCCAAGTTCTGCTAGTTATGATACTGTTTTTTCCTAACAGTATCAAAAATGGTCATTCTCATAACATGCTTTGAAGTTCTAATCACTGGTTCAAGACTGGAAAAAGAGTAAAAGAGTAAAAGGTTATCAGCTATTTTGTAATCTTTGACACCAGAGTGCCCAGGTACCCAATGGAGAGAAATCTTATTCCGATTTGTAAGAGTGCAAAACATATCGTAGCGCTCCCAAACAAAGTGGGATATTATTGCAACCTTATTCAAGGCCTTTAAGGCAGCTTGACTATCAGAGCAGACATGAACACATCCGTTCATCTAGCCTTGATTCAAACAAATAACTCAAACACCTCAGGATGGCATAACCCTCAACCTGAAGAACAAGGGTTAACCTGCCCAAAGGATCATCACTGGTAGAGAAAGTCCCGGTCAAGTGAAGCCCCAGTCTGATATAAGTTGAAGATTTCTGCTAATTCTTGCTTGGTTGTACTCACAGATGTTGCTTTTTATTGTTATCCAATGTGCCGATCGATACAATAAATAAACAATACTTTTTGCTAAAAATAAGTATGTACTTTTGTTCAATAGGCTTTTTATTGCATACTTATGAGAAGAAAAAAAAAATTGTTAACCGAAAGTGGATGTTAAAAGAATGCTGCACAATTACAGCAAAATGCTTTTTTATGCATAACAAGCGACATTAAAAAAATGAACTGAAAGTTGTGTTTTCAACAAGTGATTGCCGAAGGCTCACAATTTTGAACTTTTAAAATTGAAGCAAAATTGAAAAAAAAAAGTAGTTAATGAAAAATGGTTCCGGATTTTGGGTCATCTGGATTTTGGGATTCCAAAATTGGGGTCTCATTCTGTAATCTTCTTTTATTAGTTTTTTTAATTCCTATTTTTATGTATTTAATGCATGCATTATTTTTGCAGGGCATTAGTTATGAAGAAGCTAAAGCAATCAGAGAGAAAAACATAGCACATTCTATACCTGCTATGTATAAGGAACCTATAATGATAACGCAAGGATTTATGCAATGGGTATGGGATCAAACAGGAAAACGTTATCTAGATATGTATGGAGGCATTGTTACTGTGAGTGTGGGTCATTGTCACCCGTAAGTCAGCATTACTAAACTTTTTTTGAGCTTGAAATTTTAAATATTTGAGACTTAGCAAAGTGCTTGAAAATTGTGTTGCTTTTGATTTTCTGCTTAAGTTATATGTTTAATAATGATAGAAAATATTGAGTTATTTGTCTTTCAAATGACATTTCTACGCATTATGTATTTTTTTTTCTTATGAAAATTTGTTTCAGTAACATTCTTGTGTAGTATTGAGCTTAAGAAATGTTGCTCAGAAAATATTTTCTTCACTGTAATTTTACATTAAGCAAGATCTGTAGCCAAACATTTTTTTAAAAATTAAAGTAATACTTTTAAATTTTTCAAAATTTACTCCATAATAAAAAAAAAACTTTTTAGTATAATATGAGTGTTGTTTTTTACTATGCATTGTACGATATGCTGATCATTACGATAAATTTATCTTTTATATCTGGTTTCTTTCCTAAGATTTCAATGAGCTTTGTATGCATATTTCAAGAGTTTTATGGGGGGGGGGGGTGAACTCCCTCATAGTAGTTTCCAAAAATTTCACACTGTCTTTAGGAAATTTTACTTAAGTCCACTATTACCTCTACCTCATCCACAATAACCAGAGATTTTTTACCGTTCAACACTTGCTAAGGTGCTAGGAGGGTCTACAGATCAAATCCTGTTGTTCTGGGAATTATGAGTTGGTTGAATGGTAAAGAGCTGCTTGTCAGTGAAAGGTATCTCTTCCAGTGGAAACTTATGGCCTACCTTTAACCTTTCTTGCATCTTTGGAGTCATACAAATTTATTTTCTTCTGCAAAAGGCTGAACTTTTTTAAATTTAAGCTTCTGCCCAAACTCGATTTTTGCCCTTAACCCGGCTGATCGGTGACGCATTCCCATCTCACAAACCATTTCTCTCATGGTGACCTGTGGATTTCATTGAACTTACTTTTGGATGGCCAGACAATTAACAGAAATGTTCACTGTTCATTTTTGAACACTTCCTGGACGTTGATTATCATTTCCAAGCGACTTGAAACAGCATTGTGCATCGAATACCGTTTGCGGAGGCACAACAAGCAAATGAACTGTTATTCTCCTTGGTTAAACAACTATAAAATAGCAGATCTTTTTCTTGAAATTGTAAGAAAACCCAAAAACAATACAGAAACTAGGAAATAGCTTATAAATTATTTTCTAATTAAAGGAAGAGGCAAAAATAAATAAAGGCACTCATTAAAAAGAAATTAGTTTACTTCCATTGAATGATGCAAACTTTGTCCAATTTTGTTGCCACACTCTGTAGTTCATGTATCTGATTTAGTATCAATCTGCTTCCCTGTTCTTTCTGCTGCAGCTGTTTATAGAAAAAGCTTAATTATAACCACCCTGTATTTACTAAGTGTTGCTTTTTGGCTTTTTCATGTTCTCTATAGTGGAATTGTACATCAAAAGGAAATCATTTGCTTATAATGCTGTGCATTATTAAATAAAATTCTCTTTTGAAAATCATGCTTTATTTTATAATGTATTGTTTTCCTATTTTATTTTCTAATTTTATTCTTTGATTTTATTTACTTTGTTTTATTTCTGCATGCATGAACATGTATTGTGCTTCTCTTTTCTTCTTAAAATAATACTTATGTGGAAGTCATCTCTCCAAATAAATTCATAAAGTCATGGAACAAACTATGCTATATTATTTTTATTATTTTTTAATACTATGTTACTATTTTTCTGTGATGTTTTTTGAGTCATCTTCCCCTACTCAGTTGTATTTCTTCTTTCTTGTAATAGCACAAAAAAATGTTTTTCATTATTGTTTTAAACATTCTATGTTGTTTTCAACTGACTCATATGTATTCAAATTCATAATCTCATATTCCTATTTGATGTGTTACAAAGGAAAGTTACTGCTGCTGCTATTGATCAGCTTCAAAAGCTATGGCATGTAACCAATATATACTTACACCCGAAGTTACATGAGTATGCTGAAAAATTAACAAATCGACTGCCTGGAGACTTAAAAGTGAGTTTTTCATTTAATATTTCAATCTGTATGCAATAAAAATCTATAATTCTTATGCTGCAAGTTATTACATATTTGTTTTTTGTTCAACTATTTATGTCATACATTTCAAACTACATATTTTGCAGTTTCATTTTCTTTTGATTAGTTTCACAAGCTTAAATATTTTACGTGAAAAGATTATTACAAGAAAGAAACTAAATAGAAATTTGAAAACAAATCAGAGTAGTAGAATTGTACAAATCATTATATATATTATTTCTTATTTTTTTTTTTTTTTTTTTTTTTGTGACAATGCCACAATTTCATCTATACTTTATCAAACTTCTCAAGTAAGGCACTATTTTAAAGATTTTTTCACCACCTTCAGTGAAAAGTAAAGAGACAATTTGTGTTTTGGTGGTTTTGTTTGATAAAGCTGATTGATTCTGGTTTTTTTTTTTTTTTTTTACGCATTGCTCTATTGCCTAGTATCCCGAAATGGAGACTCATTGGCTCAGTTGTTGGCTCACCATACTTATAATGCAAAGGTTATGAGTTTGAATCCCCATGGCCCAAAAATATAGTTTTTTGATGACTTATTTTCTTCAGCAGAACTTTAATCTAAGTTTCCATGAATAAGCAATGCAAACTCATTGCAGGATTTTGAGCTTCAGTTCATCAGTTGTGTAAAATCAAGAAACAAAAAAACAAGACGCTCATTTTAACATCTGAAATTGCTGTATAATTTTTAAAATATTTTAACAAAAAGAGTTATTGGTTTAAATTTATTTTGTTGCTTTATTATGCATTCCTTTAGTGTATAACACACTGAGATGTAAGACCAGTAGTTCAGCTAGTAAGAATGTACTGCTAATATCATGAAGGTGGTCATGGGATCAATTATTCCTTAGCCCAGTGTTTGAATGCCTCATTTTCCTCAGCTGAATGATAATTTTAATTGCCATGAATCTTAACTCATTAAGGGCTGGATTCTAAACTACAGTAGTATTTTATTGAAATCAAGAGGAGGGTTGGATATTTATTTTAGCATAGTAAATTTCAGAATCATGTACATTGGGTACTCAAATAAGTTCTCTTTCTGTTTTACAACAGCTGGCATTACTAGTGCTGATTGCTCTAGTTTATGATAGTGATGCATTTATATACAAGCACTGTAAGAGAGCTTTAAATTCAGCGTATGGTATTTCATGGAAGTGCAAACAACCTTATTTTGCCCAGCTTATGTATATATCAAATTTCCTGCCCAAAAAAGAATATTTGCAGGGAATTTTACTGCTTTTTATCAATCAAAAAAAAAAAAAAAAATCTATAGTTAAAACTTACAGAACTTTTGTGGAGACATTCGGCAATGGTGCTCTGCAACTTGTAGAGATTGGTTTAGTCACTTTGAAAATAATGATTTTGATCTTAAAGATCAAAAATGCTCTGGCCTGCCAAGAAAGTTTGCTGATAGACAATCAGCAGCATTACTTCATGAAGACTCATGTCAAATGCTGGCTGAACTTGCAGAATCATAAGGAGGTGATCAGACAATGGTTTCAAAACGTTTGAAAGCATTAGGAGGGAAGAGGAATCATTCAAAAGCAAGATCGTTGGGTGTTGTACCATACCAGTTGAAGCCAAGCGATGTCGAACAGTCTTTTCTCATACGACAGCTGCTTCTTCAACCGCAGAAAAGGAAAGGTTTTTAGCATTGTATCCTAACTGGAGATGAAAAATAGATACATTACATAACCCTAAGCGTAGAAAAATGTGGGGTGCACCTGGCCATGCATCAACACCTTTAGGAAAGCCAACTATCCCTGGCTGCATTTGGTAGGATCAGCTGGGTATATTTATTATTAGCTGCTGAAACCAAATAGAAACATCAAGAGACATCACTAAAAATTAAAATTGGAGCAATTAAGCGGGACATTGAAGGAAAAAGATAATTTTATGAGCAGCCACATGACAAGGTCATTTTGCAGCATGATGACACTCGGCCACATGTAGCAATATCGGTCAAAGCCTATTTGGAAACACTTAAGAAGTCCTACCCTACCATGGTCTGGTGAACTGCACATCCGTTCTTATGAAGCCGCAAAAACTTAGATTGACACCTGGATAGCCTCAAAAGACACGTAGTTTTTCCAATGTGTGCTGCCGGAAAGGTGGGGAAAACTGGTGGCTTACGATGGACACTACTTTCAGTCACGTGTTGTTTAATGTTTTTTGAAAGTAAAGCATTTATTTTCATAAAAGACAGCAAGAACTTATTCAACATCCAAATTTGAAAGATTTTTTCCCCTCTATCAGTGGAAAATAAACAAACAAGTCGCAATTTTGCTTTTTTTTTTTTTTTTTTTCAAAAAAATTTTTTTTAACCGAGTTTTTTAATTCCTACTGTCGAGCAGGATTGCTTTGCTTTGGTCAGCTAGTATACAAATATTGCCATTTTGTGGTTAACTTAAAAGCTATAATCTACTATCAATTACTTAAATCTAGTTATTCTTTTATAGGTATGTTTCTTTTGTAATAGTGGATCAGAAGCAAATGATTTAGCCATGATGCTTGCCAGAATTTATACAGGTGCCTTTGATATCATTTCTTTGAGGTAAACACTACCTGTTTTTAAAATACGTCCTGTAGATAACACACAAAAGTGAAGGTTTCATAAAGCAATAAAAATAAAGTATTTACAGATTTAAAACCTCAATTTAACCCTTCAAGCGGCCGTGACGTAAAATTCCTTCACCCAGCGATGTATCAAAGAGTGGCCGTGTCGAAAAATTTCGCCATGAATATTCTTCCATAGAATTTTACGCCGCAGCCGTTCTCGAAGCAGAATATTCAAGGCCAAATTTTTCGACACGGCCGCTCTTCAATACATCGCTGGGTGAAGGAATTTTACGTCACGGACGCTTGAAGGGTTAAGGCAAGGGTTTTCAGCATCAAAAAATTCACTTTTTTACAAATATTTTTTATAAAATAGTGTGATCAAATTTATTAACCTTTTGTGAATTATTATGTATGGTTTTAAGAATATGCTATAAATTTTTAATCAAAATATATCCACAGACAAACAGGTAACAGAGCTTTTCCCTGAGCACCTTTGGGGAAAGATGATTTATGGTGTTCACTGTATCACAGCTGGCATTTATCTGAAATCAAATTCTATTTGAATTTAGTCAAAGTACTAATTAATCCTCCTCCTTACATTCTCAGATCTTTTTTTATTTGACTGTAACATTCTTAGTGGCCATTTGAAGCTAAAAGTACTATTTTTCACGAATAATTCTGCTATTTTGTTAGTAAAAAGACCCATTAATTTTTTTTTTAAACTCAACTTGGGGGGGGGGGTATATGCAGAATGTGTTTACTAAATTTGAAATGAATCGGTCTATTGGTTTTAAAATGGAAGTGAACACAGACTTTGAAAAGGTGATTTTGAGAAAAATGAATTTAAAGTTTTAGAAGCTAAAAAGCATCAATTCCAGCTCCATAGAGTACAGTCCCTGTAGCAGCTTAAATCTCCTCAGCCTCTTCTTCTTTCATTATTTATTTATATTATATTTAACTAACTCCAAGCAAGCAGCATTGACATTCTAAGTGTCTGCAGCTGTCAGAACTGCTGCATTCTCGGCCAGCTGTCAGAGCTACGGCTTAAAGGACAGAGGCTGAATACTTGATAACTTTTAGAATTTTGCTCGAAATGACTTGAAAATTTTCGAATATATTTTTTAACTGTTCAACTACAAGACTAAACAAAAAAAGAAAAAAAATCACTTTTTTGAAACTGCAAAACCCTACCCCCTCCCCAAATAATCTGCATATTTTGCATTGAAAAAATAGGATCACCCACGGCAAAACGGGTATAAAAAAACAGCTTTTTTAATTTCAATGATTCATGACAAAAACATCATGAAATATAATCATGTTTTTGTTCAATATTCTTTACATTGTGTATCTTGGATCTAATTTGAATATACTTTGATTTTGGCTTTAATTTTTGTGTAATGGTGTATACTCATTTTACCACAGTGTATACCCATTTTACTGCATGCTTTGGGGTAAAATGGGTATATAATGTTTAAAGTTGAACTACACTCTAACTTATGTAAAAAATAAAAAAAGTTGAGTTTAATTGCTATGAAAAATAAATGCTTTAATCCAAAAGAACCACAATATACAAATACAAATACAAAAGTGACGACCAGCAACAGGCTCTGGGCCCAGCTAGACTGGTCCTAGTCAATTTACAATCCCCAGTGAAGATCAATGGCCCTCTTAAAACTGTCTACTCCTTTGCTCATTACCACCTCTTCCGGTAAGCTGTTCCAAGGTTCTACTACCCTGCTAAAATAATAATTTTTCCTAATATCCATGTTAGCCTGAGATTTAAATAGCTTAAAACAATGACCTCTTGTCCTGTTTTCAGTGCTAAACTTTAGCCCCGTAACATCTTTCGTTTTAATAAATTTAAACAGCTGAATCATGTCCCCTCGGTCTCTTCTTTGCTCAAGACTGTACATTTTTAGCCTTCTAAGCCTGGAATCATAATCTAAGTGGGAAAGTCCACTTATTAGCCTTGTAGCCCGCCTTTGAACCCTTTCCAATACATTAATGTCTTTCTTAAGATAAGGAGACCAAAACTGAACAGCATACTCCAAATGGGGTCTTACCAAACTTCTATATAAGGGCAGAAGAACTTCTTTAGATTTATTTGAAATAGATCTATTGATAAACCCAAGCATCTTATTGGCTTTGTTGCTAGCAATGCTGCACTGTTGGCTAAACTTTAAATCCTGACTTATTAGGACCCCCAGATCAGTAACTTTGTCTGCCTGACTAATGACTGAACCTTGCAAATAATAACTTGTACACTTATTTCCCTGCCCTAAATGTAGCACTTGACATTTTCCAACATTAACAGCCATACCCCATTTATCAGCCCACTCCGTAATATGATCTAGATCCTCTTGCAGCTCATTTGCTTGTTCTTCATTTTCTACAGTCCCCATAAGTTTGACATCATCAGCAAAACAATTCATGTTCCCAGAAATATTTTTGTGAATATCGTTCATAAAGACAATGAACAAAACAGGCCCTAACACTGATCCTTGAGGAACCCCGCTTAAGACCTCACTCCAATTAGAATAATTTCCCCTTACAACTACTCTTTGTTTCCTTCCGGTCAGCCAGTTTTTTACCCAAATGAAAGTTTTCCCTCCTATTCCCATATCAGCTAATTTGCTAAGTAGAGCAACATGCGGTACCTTATCGAAAGCTTTTTGAAAATCAATGTAAACAACATCTACAGGCTTCTTATTGTCCAAAGCCGTGGTAACTTTGTCATAGAAATGTAATAAATTAGTTGCACAAGATTTACCTTTCCTGAAACCGTACTGAAAACTAGTCAATAGATTATTAGTCTCTAGAAAATTTACTATCTTAATTTTCATCAATGTTTCAAAAATTTTGCAAACCACCGAAGTTAGACTCACAGGTCTATAATTTCCCGCACTCCTTTTAGACCCTTTCTTGAAGAGCGGTGTAATGTTAGCCAGCTTCCAGTCCTCTGGCACTGTCCCCGAATTATAAGAAGCATTGAACATGTTTGCGATTATATCTGCTAATTCCTCTGCACATTCAACTAAAATTTTCGGATAAATATTATCTGGCCCCGGAGCCTTAGTCTCTTTAATTTTTTTCAAATGAAGTAAAACGTCATCCCTGGAAAATACAAAGTCCTCAAGCTGTACTATAGCTTGTGTCTTGTTGGTGTCAACTGTTGAGATACAGTTATCGTTAAAAACACTCGAAAAAAGTTATTAAGAACATTAGCAATATCACTATCGTCCTGAATTGAAATTCCGTGCTCATCAACCAGTGGCCCAATATAGTGTTTTATGAACCAAATGAATGAACAGAAGGTTTAGACTTGCGATTTGGTTGAGGTAGTATTTTTAAAACTTGAAATGCCTGCACATCAGCAATGTCATTTTTCTTGGGGAACGCATAGGATAATCGGGCAGATGATTTTGTAGCAAACATCTCAGGAAAATTCACCTTCAACTGAGATTTCAGTAATTAAACCTACGAATCCCTGAGTGGACAAAGTCGCTAATGGCTTGGCTTAACAACTAGTAAACAACTTCAAATTCATTGTTTTATCAATTATTTTCATCATCCTTCTTTTTTTTTTTTTTTGCCAGTTCTTCTGTCCTCTTTGTCCTGTGCTCTTACCTGTTCTGTAGTTAAAACTCCCCTCACTTTTTCTTACGTTTCTGTTGTGAATTTTTCATTGTGATAAAAAATGGCTGAGTTCAAAAAGGTATAACTGGAGAATTTGTTGTTTCCATACAACTTTGATATGAGGCATTAGGATTGGATTCTGTTGTGATTGTATGTGAGGTTGAACTTAGATTATGTTCTGGGCATGTTTTGTTTTAAAATGAAATTAAAAAGACAATATATTAGCTATCAATACCTACTATGTCTTATAATGTGTAACAATGAACCATATACAGGGTGTATGAAAAGTCCTTGACACATTAAAAAAATTCATAGAAAACCAACAAATTGTCGTATGAATTTGCGGTTTGCACCATAATGCTTCACAGGTTCAAGAGTTTTTACGACATCGAAAAAATTGAAAAGGGGCAAAAAAAAAAGAAGAAAAAAGGCATTTTGCAGCTAGGGTGTCACTATATGCTATGCTTGTAATTATTCATTTAGTAAATTTCATTTCTTTTTGCGTTTTTCAATGTCAACAAAAATGATTTAAAAGTAACTTTTATATTGTTTTTGTTGACATGAGAAAGCGCAAAAAGGAATGAAAATTACTAAACGAAGAATTACAAGCGTAGCATATACTGACACCCTGGCTGCAAAATGCCTTTTTTCTTCTTTTTTTCCCCTTTTCATTTTTTTTTTCGATGTCATAAAAACTCTTGAACCTGTAAAGTATTATGGTGAAAACTGCAAATTCATACGACAATTTGTTGGTTTTCTATGAAATTTTTAAATGTGTCAAGGACTTTTCGAATACCCTTATAATAACTGCTACTGCTGTATATAATAACTGCCATATATAATAACTGTAATACTGTTACTGCTTTTAATCAAGAAATTTCACTACTCAAAAATAAACTTTTTAATCACAACTTCCCAAAAACTCTGATTAAGAATATTTGCTTAAGTATAGCTTTCGAAGAACATTTTGCTTCTCTTGAAACCATTTAACTGTTCAAACGTATGATACAACAGCGATAAACCAATTGCTTGGCTCATGAGATGTGGAAGTTTTTTTGCACATGTTAAAAGGACAGCATGATAAAAATGGACTTATTTTTGGACACGGATATGATATGTTTTAATCTTCTTTAATTTTTTTTTTTTTTTCTTTTTGATTGAACTATAAATTGTTGACAACTGGATTGGTCCTTGTATTTTTTTCTGATCTTTGGGTAAAATAATTTTTGTTATTGGCAGGTACTCTCCTGTGAAAGGCTAGTTATTGGAACTTCATTTTCCTAATTAGTTGAGACAAAACCCCCTACTTATTTTAGTTTTAAGTTTAAGTTCTTGTTTATCCTATATAGTTTAGTATGTGATGCTTTTGCTCAATGTTATTCTGTAATGCATATACGATAGTTTAAATACTCTCCTTTTAGTTTTTGGTCTTTTGATCATATTTATTGAATCCTGCATGGCTGATAAGCTCTGGATTCAACCTTTCTACTTTTTCTATTAATTGATGCTTTTGCTTTTCCTTTTTCTCCTTGTTATTCATAAAAATTGTTTAAAAACCTGTTATTTTGCCTAAATATATCATTTATAATAAAAATGAAAAATATTGAAAAGACCACGCCAAAAGCCCATAGATGCGCAACGCAGCAAAACTAAAAAGCCAAGTAAAAGTATGCACAACAAGTAACAAGTTTTAAACAATTTATACAAAAAATAATGATGAGAAAAAGGAAAAATACAAGCAGCAATTTAATAGGAAAAGACCAAAGATGAATCCAGAGCTCATCAGCCGTGGAAGATTCAATAAATACGGTCAAAAGACCAAAAAAATTTGAATATGAACTAAAAGAGAGTGTTTAAGCTCCAGTATATGCAATACAGAGTAACTATTAATTTTAGGTTTAAGTTCTTGTTTATTGTTTATAGTTAAACATGTGGTGCATTTTGCCCAATGTTACTGTGTGTAATAATCTGCGTGTTCCCATAAATAAACCAGAGTTTTTTAGAAAAATGGACATAGATCGTTCTTCTCTGTGGCCCTTCATTTGTTTTAGGATTATTTGAAAACACTTTTTAAAATGATTGGATAATTTTTTAGAGTGATTATTTCTGCAAATTCTGCATAGATATTTTTTTTAACCTGTACTGAAATTCTGTATAGATTTTTTTGATGGTCAATTAAAACTTTCCCATTTTTATATTGAAAGTTTTGTTTTACCAATTTTTTTTTTTTTAAATTTTCTCTGGTAATCTTAGACAATGGGTTTTAATTGTGACAAAAAAAAGGGACTACTTTAAACACATATCATGACAATTATACATACAAAATAATTTTGTAACTCCTTTTTATGAGGGGGCTCAAACGTAATCAGAATGTGTTCCCTTTGGAATGTGCATCAGGCAATTGTTCAATACTCAGTGTAATCAATGCTTTTCTTGAATTAGATTGTGTTTTGTTACAGTATGCATTTTCTTGCAAAGGCATTTTTGTATTCTTCTGTATTAATGCAATGAATTATTGTCTATTCACATGAATAATAAACCACGATAATATTAACGTTTTAGCATAATGTTTTTCTTTGTAGAAATGCCTATTTAGGTAATAGTCCATATACAACAAGTTTATGTGGCTTGGGTTCATGGAAACATTCATTTCCTAATGGATTCGGTGTCCATCATGTAAGTATGCTATTGTGCAAAATATTGTTTTTTTATCTCTTGAAATTATACAATACTGGTACATTTCTATTTTTGTTTGTAAATGCTGTATTTATATGCATATAAAAGTAAAATATTTTACTTTTTTGAAATAATTTTTCATTGTCCTTAGCAAACTACATTTTTATCAAGTGATTAATATATTAAAAATTAATATTTATATAATCAGTGCTTAATCATCAGTAGAAAATGTTCACACTAAGCAAAAGGGCATTTTTCAAAAAATTTAATGATACAAAAAAGAGTAAATTTCTGTATAATTTCAAAAATTGTCATATTAATCTGTAAAAAAATGAACATCATTAAAAAACATTTATATGCCCAGATTTGCTATTGTGCGTGAGTGCCCTTAATAGCTCTAGCTCTATCCATGATCTGAAGCCATATTTCACAATTAAGTGAACTATTTGTGGTTAAAATTTATACTTGCAATCACAGCTGATATCAATTTAATTTCTTGATAGTCACATAGTTTTATTTGAATACTGGAAACAAGCAACCTCAGGAAGTGCTATTTTTCGACAGACACTGTTCTGGTAAATTATTTCTAAATTTTTTACTAATCAATAGGAATATTGTATTGTATAGGCTGAGCACACACAAACATGAAAATAATTAACTAATTAGTTAATGAGTAAAAATAATAAATGAAATTGAATGAATTAAATTTCTGTAGAAAACTCAATGTGAATTTGATTTCTCTTTTTTTTTTTTTTTTTGTCATCTAAAAGTTTTTTTTCTCTTTAAATGATTTATTTCATGCTTTAATTCATGTATTACTTATATTTTGTGATATTAACTCCCTGTTCATCTAACTTATCGTCCTTGTAAATAAGTGCCCTGTAATAGTTATTTTTTTCTTTATAAGAAAAGTGAAGATAAGTAAATAATTCTGTAAAATCTCTCCCATCTTTGTGCTTAAATTTCCTCTTTGCTACAAAAACACAAACTTTTAGTTGTCAAGCTCAAATTTCATATCATAATGATATTACAATGCAAATGCAGTGTGATGGTGTGTTAATTTTGATCCCTGTAACCATAATCCAAAAAAGGCTAACTCTATTTCATAATATTTTCTCCTCTTACAAAAAGATGATATAATGGAAGACATGTCAAATTTTTAACGACTTTGAATTTCAATTTGATTTTCAGACATTAGTACAGTTGGTTCTCTATTTAATGACTTTCAAGGGACCACAAAATTTGTCTTTAAGTAGAGTGTGTCTTTAAATAGAATATTTCTAAAACTGCAGTGGAGCAACTGGGACCGTAAATAGTTGTCTTTAAATAGAGAAAGTCATTAAATAAAGCATCGTCAAAGTGAGAACCAACTGAAATTTGACTATATTTTATATTAATATCAAGTTGTGCTTTAGTAAAAATATTTTTAAGTAATAATTCTTTTTCATCCCTTTTGTGCGTAATTCGCGTTAGTTTATTTGAATCAGCTTGATTTAAGTCTTAAATCAGAATTCAAATCAAATGATTTTTGAAAAAAATCATTCGTTAAAGTCATTTAAAATTTATTTTTTCAAAATTCATTTTGCTGTTTCTGAATGATGTTCTGTTTGTAAAATATATTGTTAAATAAAGTTGTTAAATATAAAATTTATTTTATTTTTTAATTAAAAAAATTATGAACGCTGTCTTTATTTTGACTTGACTATTGTAATTACTATAGCAGATAAATAGGGTGTCAAAATTCTTGTTTCCAAATATCCAAACTATGCAGAATTCCTGATTCAAAAGAGAATCCTTCCATAAATGCGGTATTAAGAATGTGTTCTTCATATAATTTTTAATATGTTTTTCTTAAAAAAAATACTGTTCTTTAATGATCTAATCACGATTGTCCTCTTGTGCGTCATTTCTTTTTGAGGCAATGCTTTTCCTTGCATTTATGCCTGTTTTATGTTTCACACACAAGCAGTAATACATATTTTCATACATTATTTCAATATCATAAAAAAAACATTAAAAGATAATCAAAATGTCCTTGTGAGTGTTGCAAAACATTGTATCACCTATTTAGAATCGTGCTTTGTTATGATTTATTATTTTCAGTTTGTTGTAAAAATTATACAGGCACCTGTATTAAACTTCTCAGTTTTTGATTGGAAGTGCATCATAATTTTGATGACTGTTCTTGATTTTATGTATGAACTTAGTAAAATACCAAATTATATTTTTGTCCAGATTTGAACTTCAGATTAATTTTTTCAGGCAATGAATCCTGATCCATATGCAGGTATTTGGGGTGGTTCAAATTGTAGAGATTCTCCCATTCAAACAGACAGAGAATGCAATTGTGGTGTTGGGAAATGTCAAGCTTGTGACAAATATATATCTGAACTCGAAAACCTTCTTTCAAGTTCTGTGCCAAACAAAGTTGCTGGTATGTTTGCAGAAAGCATACAAGTAAGCTATACTATATACTATATGCATTTATTTGTTTCAAAAAGTATAAATATACTATGTAGCCTTTCATATCTAAAACAAAATAAGATGAGAAACTGTACATGAGTTTTATATTAGTAATATCTTTTTTCGGCTATCAAAAATTTTACTACATATTCCAAAAGATTTTGACAAATCAAAACAATGACTGTAAAAAAATTTGCTGTAAAATCTTAAGTACCATTTTGAGTGCCAGTAAAGCGTAAATTTGATCTATTTTGGTATCGAAAATGAATTTTCATCAGTGAAATGATGATGAAATAATGAAGCAATAACTTGGTGTAAAGTCTTCTGTTGACTTTGTGACAAGAGTCAAAGTAGGTCTTAAAAGGGGAAGCCAAATAAAGTGTAATTGACTACAGCAAACAAATAGCACACACATTCAGAATGAAATGCAATTATTAAGCTCTGTCGGAAACACTGTATTGAGTACAATCACCGCTTTTGCTTTCTCAAAATCTGAACACCTGTTTATATATATACTGTGAAGTCAGAAAAAGGAGTATATAGCATTCGTTTAACAAGAACCAATTTAATATCTTTAAAACACTAAACAAGTACGAGCATTGTAAAGAACTAAAAACAGGTAAAAGATATTCAAAGGTAAAACTACAGCATGACAAGTCAAGAGAAAAATGGCTAGCTGCCGACTGCCGCATGCAGACTTTTCAAACCGTCAACACCGGCACTGGCGAGTCGAGTTGAGTTGTACTCTGCTGGCGCTGCAAACCAACTTCTACAAGAGGCTCTGCAATACTATATACAGTTAAACCTTGTCATCACCTCACTGTCACGACACTTTACAGAGTGTCATCATAATTACTCTCTGGAATAGTTTAAAAACACATAATAGAACTATTTTTTATTGTTAAATTAATGTGCAAAAAAAGTTTATTTCTTGCTGCATAAAATACTTTTGGCGAGTTATATTTTTCAAGGATCACATATTCTGAAAAAGTTTTTCATAAAACCAATATATGGGTGTTTGTACCAAAACTGGAAAGTTTAGGGTGCATTAGTTTTAAAAAATTAACTTCATTATTAAAATCTAAGAAAAATTAAGGAAACACTTTTAAGATTACATAATTAAGTTATGACATCAGCAGAGCTTTATTATTTTTATTTTACCATGCTTTTGTAATTGTGTTTTTCATAAGCATGTGAATAACATAACAGTGAATGAGATGTTTTAAAAATGCATGTGTTATGCATTAAAAAAAAGGCATTAAATTGAAATCCTTCTTGAACTTTGTTTTTACAGGGTGGCGACCAATCAGGGAGATCAGGGAAAAGTCAGGGAATTTCGAAAAGATAACAAAAAATCAGGAAAATTGATTTTATGAAGATTTTTTTTTTTTTTTTTTTTGCTTTACAAAATTAAGTATTCTAATTCCTTATGCATTTTTTGCCAATTATCTGTTAAAAAAAGTAAAATTAATGTATACACTGCTGCATATTTGTGCATCTTTTTTCCTCAACGTCAAAGTATTGAATCTTACTTATTAACCACAGGATGAATTTCCTAAGATTGCTTCTGTGTCTGTTAGGTTGTTCATTTTACCTAGCTTGAAATTTCATTTCACGCTTTCAATGCTACGTAAAATAAACAACCATACAGGCAAAGAAGAAGCCTTCATTAATGCCTTAGCTCCTTTGCCTTTATTCCATTGTCTCAAAGTGATTAGTGTACTGTAATCACGATTTCAAAAAGAAATCTTTGGTTTTTGAATTAATACTGATAAAAGCTTGAAAGTTACTTCTTCTCGTTTTTAATTTAATTGCTAAAATTGAACTTTCAATCAAAAAAACTTTGTTTTTTGCCATTATACAGGATGTATCAAAAAATTTCATCTGATTTGGCATGTCTATATTTCGAACAGTAACAAACATATGCAATTACAAATTTTTTTGGATGAAAGGGAAACTGAAAAAGTTTCCATATGTCCTTCCATTTTCAAAGGTGTTCCATATGTCCACCTTTAGATATATGGCATATGTCTAAACGGTATTGAAACTCGTCCCACACTGCAGCGAGCATGTCCTGAGTTACGGATTCCACTGCTGTTGTTATGCGCTTCTATAGATCATCCATTGTTGTTGGTAGAGAAGGCACATATACAGAGTCCTTGATAAATCGCCACAAGAAAAAATCATGTAAAACTTGAGAGTTTTCTCTTTCCAACAGTACGTTGTTGGCGCCTTTAGCTCGAAAAACAGAATAGTTATGATTTTTTGAAATCGGATGATTCTTTTTGGTACACCCTGTACTATTTGCTGTCAGAGCATAAAGGTTTTCTTTTCTTCTGACTTAAATAATTATTTTATTTTATAACCAAGTTGTATTCTTCTTTTATATATTTTGAAATTAACTAATTGCTTTTTTTCTCTTTTTTTTTCTTGCATTTCGAAGTTGTTACAAAAGCAATCTAAGATTTTTTTCGTTACGTACTGAAATTATTTAAAATAGAGTTAACTTGTGTACTTAAGTAAAGATCTTTATTGTTTTATTGTTAAAATGCTGTATTCATTCATTAAAACCTATGTTCTTGATTAGAGAAAAGCTCCCTATGAATTGATGTCAAAAGGTTTCATCTGCTTTGTATAAATATGTCAATTAGTTATGTAAGAATAATTACGTTACTTCTATTGTTTCACTATTACTTGTTATTCTTGCAACAATTATTATACTGTTTGAAAATTTAGTTCAACATTATTTCAATTACTTTTTAGTTCTACCATTAATACACATGTTGTTTTTAAGAGTGATTTTAATAGTTTCTTAAAATTCTTATGCTATGTGGTTTCTGGAAGTCAAGAGTATTTTTTGTACATTTTCTATAATCTTTCCATGTAGAAAAATGTAACTTACTGTTTTTTAGTTTTTTTTTCCAAAAAAATTGACTTGATATGTTTTTTGTTTTTTTTACCATTTTGTTAAAAGAAAATAGCATTTTTTTTAAATATATCTTTAAATCAACAACTTTGCACAACTTAAAACATTTAAAATACTGCATTTTATACTAACATACAATGGATTTCAAGTAGGGAAAAGATAGGAAATCATTATCATTGGTAACGTAAATCAGGGAAATTTGGTGAACTTAATCAGGGAAATCAGGTTTTCACAGTTCCTGTTGCCACCCTGTTTTACAAGCATAAATAACGACAAACCATTCTACACTCCTGTCATCCGCACTAGCGCAGCCAGAAATACCCAATGGAGGGTCCTTTCCCCCTTTACAGCCCTTTCATATGCATAAACTACTGTATTAGGTAAATTACTGCCCAATAGCCAGGGCTAAAGCAGAAATACATGAAATACACCGACAGCTCAGTCATTTCCAGCCGAGGACTGCAGTTTCGTGCTTATTAGCACTCATCAGCCCGGCGTAGGAAAGTGACTGAGCTGGAGATGGAAAACCTCTTTAGGAAGCCAAGAGTGCCAAACAAACTGGTAGCTAATATAGAATTATCGCAGACCAGACGAGTGACCGAAAAAATGGTTCGGTTCAACTCGAATAATGAAGGCAGTGCTAATAAGCACAAAACTGCAGTCCTCGGCTGGAAATGACTGAGCTGTCGGTGTATTTCATGTACTGTACTAGGATTTGCATTTACGTTAAAAACCAATGCCTCTGGAGGGGGGGGATTTACCATCTCCCCCCGCAACTCTGCGCCACTGGTCATCCAAGGTCTTTGAGTTATTCACATCTTTCATCAAAAGCTGAACCATTGATGATTTTCTCACATTGTTTAGAATTTTTTTATGTTAAAAAAAAAGAGAGCTGATATGTCTAATCAGTTTTTGTCTCGCTTTTTTAGAATATGAGAATTACAATCATGGGGCACCCAGCCATAACAATGAAATTCCACAATGTGAAGGAAATTTTTCGAGTTTTGGCAAAGTTAAATATTGAATCTCAATGCTAAAGAAGTATAAAAGTATCCAGAAGAAAGTTTTTCGACGAAATTGAATATATTAAATATATCAGAGTGGAACACCAACTTTCCCACTTGTATGGAATCATCTACATACTTGTTGTCTATGTGTGTATGCATACGTTTAAAATACATAATTTAAATAATTTTAAAATGCATTTGAATGATCAATATATCATTTGCAGATAGATGCTTACATAAAAGAAAAAAAACATAGTTAATTTATTCTGGTTGCAACTGCTGCTTCTAAAGCACCCAAGTGAAGCTCTACTAAATGATGCAAGGTTTATTTTACTCTGTGATAATTAATAGTTGCTTTATACTAAGTTATCCTTTTTATTTAACTCAATATCATCAGCATAATCAGGGAGGAAAGCCTCTCCGAAATAAGATAAATAAATTAGGAGTTTACTTTCAAAACGAATTCTGGCATTTTTAGATCATGGGATGATTGAGGAAGAGTTGGTCTATAATACACTGACTGAGTGTTAAGAGAGGTAATTAATATTGTAGACCCAGTTTAAAAATATACTTCACTGTGTCTACTACTAGTGTGTTTTAATCCTTGAAGTGGCCACTATTGAAGCAACAAGAAGCAGAAATATTAGAATGCATCAAAAGAAAAGTATTTCAGGAACCTCATACAATGTGTTAAATAATTTAGATACACAGTTTGTCAAACTTTTTTTTTTTTTTTTTTTTGACCAAATGTTCAGTGATTAACCTCACAGCAATGAAACATCGCTTTCCATCAGCAATATTACCAGCTCATTTGCTCCTTCATCATTATTGGATTACCAACTCATTTACCTCATCATTCTGCAAACACAACATCATTTGTAATTCCTAGCATTCATTTATATTTGTTGATAGGAGTGAAGTAAAAGGTCTCGAAAAAGGTCTTAAAAAAATTGCTGTTTTTTTTATTAGCACAAATTAATATTATTCTACAGGTAAATGGATCATATCAACCTATAAATATATAAAATTCTTAACCTGACCGTCTCAGATTTTCATGACACTTTGGGAAGCCCTACTCTCTGACACCTTAAATGTACTGTAAAACCCCTCCTAACGGGCACCCCTCTTTTGCAGACAATTTTTTATTCTTCGATTCTAAGAAAAATTACATTATTAAACCCCTGTCCTGCAGACACCCCTCTTTTTTGGACAAAAAATTGACCCGTAGTGTCTGTATTAGAGGGGTTTTACTATATATAATTTTTAAAAAACTTTCATACTTGATTAGTAATTAATTTCTGAAAATGGTTAAAAAGCACTTCTTTTTAACTTGCTGGCAGTGCTTTAAAATTTTATAATTCAAGCTTTATGAGAGCTGCAGAGCTGTATTATAACTCACTTAGAAGAGAAAGACATGCACTTTAGTTGAATGTGTAGTTCAAACACTTTTCAGAAAAAAATTCTTTTTCCCAAAAGTTTCCAATTAAAAAAAATTGAGAATAGCGTCATTTGAAAAAAAAAGAGCATGGTTTTTACTGTATTTTAATGCATATTACCAAAAATTTTCAGTATGGGACCTAGACGGGATCAATAGTTAGGAAAATTTTTAAAGAAAAACTGCCAAGAACTGTCGAACATTATATTCTGTAACTACATCAAAATTTTAAAAAGTACACTCTTTAAAAATTATTGGAATAAATAAAAATTTAACTTCTGAATCAGAGATGAAAGATCATAAAATTCTCTTTAAAATGAGCTATTGTACAGCTCTGTAGCGCAAAAAAAAAAGTTATAACTAGTGATGTGCCGGATTGTTAAATGTTTAGATCTGCGGATGCGGATCACTAGTGTCTATATCCGTGAGAACTTCTTGTGGGTCACAACAAGCCAGAAACTGAAAGCAGATAAATTTTAAATTGTGGAGCAACAAAGAAATTGTTATTACTTGCTAGCATAAAGATGTAACATTGTACTTAAAATTTACTTTTAAGTAAACAAGATTATAGCTCCTACTTGGAAATTCCTAACTTTTCCCCTTGTTTTTGTCTCTGTATGCTGTAAGGATAATTCCAAACAAATATTAAAGGCAGAAAATTTCATAATTTCGATTGTTGCTAATATTTAAATGCACATGTAAGCTCTCACTGTTAAAATTGCAAAAAAAAAAACTAAGTTGGTTTTTAATTAATATCTTCATTAATTCATAGGTGTCCACTAGGGTAGTCACAAAAAATCTATTTTCGTATTTCTTCCACGGCACTCCACTAAAATATGCCAATAGAATAAAAAACATGATTTGTAAAGTTTCAGCTCAATCCAATAATATTAACACATGCGGCAAAGAGGCTAAAGTTACAAAAGACAGTGATATTTAGCAAAAAATCGTAGTTTTTCTTCTTTAAAACCGAAACTTTTCATCCTAGAAACTTTGTTCTGGTCTCATTTTACAGGAAATTTTATTCTCTCATGATGAGTTATCAAATCCATTTTTTAAACAAAATTTATAGAATGGTACTGGGCATTTTTCAGGTGAGGTCATGGAAGATATAAGGAATTTTCGTGCAAAGATCTAAAAGCATTACAATATTCAATTACATTTATTTGTTCTTGTTGATTTTAATTTATCCATTAAAAAGGCTTTATTTGGAGGTACTATAAAAATTAAATGCAACAAATTGCTGATCTATGCATATAATAAAATAAGATGTTTGTGTGTGTGTGTGTGGCGCGCAGCCCGGGAAAACGGTAAGGCCTAGAAGATTAAATTTAGTATACAGGTGTAGTTTTTGCTGAAGTTGTGCACCTCGGGCTTGGATTTTTGATATTTTAATTAGAAAAAAAGTTATTTAATGTTTTATGTGATTTTTAGCACTTTTTAGTACTTTTAACCTCATGGACCCCAAACCAATCGCGCCAGACAAATATTTTTTGAACTACAGTGTCAGAAATTTAATTTCAAATATGATGAACAAAAAAATTTTGAAGATAGAGCACTTTTTGTAATTTTTATGATTTTTTGAAAAAACCTTTATTTTGCATTTTTTTCTGGGTTAAATTTTTTTCTAAACGCACATCCTGTGAAAAATATAATAACCTATTTTCTACAATTTCACTATGTAGTAGCCAGAACATTTTGTCCTCTACAGAAAAAAAAAGTTTTCAAAAATATTAAAAAAAAATTTTTTTTTACAATTTTTTAAAGGCAGAATGAAGATATGAGCTATCGCTTCACCGAAGATCTGCTGTCCGCTAACCGCTTCGAATATGACGTAACGCACCCACGTGATCTAACTGAAGTACTACATAACTTGCTTTTTTCTTTTCTTCCTTTCGAAGGATTCCTTCTCTTTTTTTTTCTTTCCAGGTATTTCATTTGTTTCTCCCCCCCCCCCCCCCGGATGTTTTGCTAAACATTTGATTTTGGTTAATCAGACGGACCACATCGGATCGTTTTGGTCCCAGTCACTTTTTTTTTTTTGAATTTCAATAAAAACAATGATTTTTATACTTTGGCAAACTCCAGGTACCACAGAGACACCAATTTTTTGTGCTATTTTAATAAAACAGTAAGCGTGCTTTTTTTGCATGATTTTCTATTTGTTAGGGAATAAGATTGGAGGTTAGATCAAAATAAATAGAGATAGATGAGAAAATTTAGAGATAGATCGAATAGGTAGATAGATATACATTCAGTGCACAAAAAATGTTTTTTTTTCGAATTAATACTTTTTTTCTTTGAAAAAAAGATTGTTAATTACTATCAGATGTAAATTTGCATGGATCTAGAGAAAGATAAATCTACAGGTCGATGTACAGTGAGAGATAGGCAGACCTATTATTTAAAGAACAACAACTGGGGGTGGGGGGGCGCCGCTACGATTTGAAAACCTAATGCTTTCAAAATAAAAATATACGCGATTTTTGTTATTATACGACTTCTTGGCGTAAAATGGTGAATGACAAGTAAGCCAAATGGCCGCCTTAGGCGGCTGCTTGTATACAAATAAAAAAAGATTGTTAATTACTGTCAGAGGTAGATACGCATAGATCGTATATAGATACATAGATAGACAAATGCAGAGGTCGATATAGTAGATGGACAGCAAGAAAGAGACATGCCCGTCATTTAAGGAACGTCAACGGGGTGTCAATGCCCCCCCCCCACACACACACACCATGACTTTGAAAAAACAATGCTTTCAAGTAAAAGTGGAAGTGTTTTTTGTTATTTTTTGACAAAATTTGCATGAAGAGCAAGCCGTTTATGTCTCCCCTCCCCCTCCTTTAAAAATATTCCAAACGACGGAACTGGTGATAGATCTAGAAAATATTTTATTTAAATTAATAATGATATAGATATAGATTGATTGATACCGCCACGAAACTTATTTAAGCAGCCGCCGAAGTTGGCAACATTGGCGTGAAAAGGCAGATGATAATATTGATATATAGAGAAAAACATTGATTAATTCCGTCTCTAAAGTGTCTAAGCAGCCGCCGAAGGCGGCAACCCTGGCAAAAAAGGCGGACTAGCTGGTCGCCGAAGGCGGCTAGTTTAAAATAAAATAACTAAGTAGTTCAGAAGAGAAAGCAAAGTTAAAAAATCACAAAAAAGAAAAGAAAAAATCTAATGCATTTTATTGCTTACACTGTTAAATTATACATCATTATGTTATAACTTTTCATTGAGAAGTTAAAGTCGTAATGGCTTCGATATGAATGTTTTATTCGATTTTGATGAATGTGGAAAAATGCAATAGAAACTGTCGTTAGTTAGAAATTAGTTGTACACCTGTTTCAGCTGTGCCATTGACAACCCTTAAACTGTTTACTATCTTTTTAGCTTTAATATAATATTGGTTTTCACACCATTTATCAAGATCAGTATTTAAAAACTTTGTATTGATTTCAAATCTCTTTGAAAAATTGTATCTCTTAAAAAGTTTGAGGAGAAATAAAAAAAATCTACTTCTTTGTCCAATAAACTAAGTTTCCTTCAGATTGAGCTGTGCTTTTGTATCCCTATCATCACAATCATCTTCATTATATCCTACTTCGGATTTTAATTTTGCAGCCCTCTTTGTTTTGATCTTTTTTTTCTCCCTATAGTATCATCAAAAAAGGGAAATGCAACCTTCTCTGAGTTCAGGGACTACAAATGATTAATTATTTTAGGTAGTTCTGTGCCTACATCATCTTTATAAATACTCTTGTATTGAACCAACGGTTTTACTAACTGTAGATCTTGATTGGGGACCAAAGCTGGATCGCAGACAATAAACCACACTTTTCCTTAAATATTGTTGATAAACAACCAAATATCTTCAATACCTTTTATCTTTAAATCAATTAAGGAAAGCTGATCCCTGAGAAGATATATTTTTAAAGAGTATATGAGGCAGTGAGAAGCAAAGGATTGTAATTGACAAAATTAAAATTTTCAAGATATCATTACACATATTAGAGGAACCTCTGCTTAGGGGCAAGAGATGGTAGTAGTAGCTCTGGTATGGGGGGGGGGCTGTTATATAGCATGATTTAGAAAAAAAGTTCAATGAAAGCTTACCTAGGATCTGCACTTTGAACGCATTTTATAAGGAACTTTAATGAGTCCACTTACATCCCTTTGCTTCTCACTACGTCCTATGGCCTTTGCCATCCATCTTGTGTGATGAACAGCGCCAGGTACTTGAAAAGTAACATTGTTTGGAGAAAGACTCCCTAAATAAGTTAAGCAAAGTGGAATGAACTTCTTATAGGCATCCCTAAGCTGCTACTGTTTTTATTTCTCAAAAAGAAAGCTTGAATTTTCACCTGGAATACTTATTTTGTTTTTAATCTTCTATGCTCGCTGTGAATTGCCTCTTATCTATACCATTCATCCTGAAATTCTTGAAAAATATCTGGTTGAGGACTAGTGGACGTACTTATTTTGCTTTCAAACCAACTTCTAAGATGTGTAGCGACATGCTAAATGCAAAAACTTTTTCTGTAACAACTGTACTCACAAAACGCAGGTTTGTACTGCAGAAAGGAGCCATAAAATAACTGTCATTTTAACGAAAGCCCTAACAAGCCCTCATCTAAGAACACAGGCTACTTTCCTGGGAATCGTAGTTTTTCCTTTCTCTGAAGGGTCGAAAACCCTTACAAGACTGATTTTTTACTAGTGTTTAGTGCCGACCACCGAGGAGGAAAGCAACGTTCCGTATTTTTGGCCTCTACAGCTAATTTAACAAGTTTTACATGCAGTTGTTTGTTTTAGCTTTGAGTTTTAGAGACATAACTATAGTACAGTGAAATTCTGTTACAGCGAACTTCAAATTACCAGAACTTTTCTTCATTGTAACAAGGTTTTAGCAGTAATGAAATTCAAGCAACGTAGTGGAAATCAAATCAGAGCTGAAAATTTCTTTTGTTGAAACAGATATTTCGTTGTAACGGGATTTCACTGCCTATATTTCTGATAATATTGCTGTTTTTGCTCTGATAGCTTAACTTTGTAAGGGGGTTACAACCATTAACTAAAAGAATCAATACAATTTATATTATAATGATTCATTCTTTTTACGCGGAAAGTATCTTGAAAATCTCAAATGATCAGCTTGAGAATTTTGTTTATTTATTGCTTGATTCAAAATGGAATGACTCACTTACCTGCCGAAAAATAATTAATCTGTGTGAACAAAATCAACAGCAATTTTCGTAGGGCCATGGTGCAAGATCTTTTACTTCACTCTTATCAATAAATATAAATGAACGCTAAGAATTAAAAATGTTGTTTTGTTTGCAGAATGATGAAGAATGTGCTAGCAAATTACCTAGTAATCCTCTATAAAGGGAAAACAATGTTTCACTTCTGTGGCATTAATCACTTAACTTTTGATCTATTTATAAAGTTTGACAAACCTTGCATCTAAAATATCCAACATACGTGATGATCCTTAAATACTATTTCTTCGATAAGTACCAATAGTTCAGCAAGTTTTACAAAAATTAATGTGTGGTGAACACAGCAGCCATCTTTATTTCTACTTTTTAAGTACATACGAAAAGCTTACGCCAGAAAAATCATGGCTTTAATTTACCGTACTTTCACATTTTGGCAGGTGCCTTTTGCATCCGGTAAGAAAGGGCAGAGACTAGCAAGTTTTGTTATGTATGTAAAATTGAGGTCACAGGTGGGCGTTGCATGTGTTAAATTTTTACGTACTGGGCAGAGACTAGACCTCATAGTCTACGAGGATGAAAAAGATCCTTGATAGGCTAGGTCAACGCTTACCACTTCACCATGGCTTTTAGTGACGTCAACCTTGTTGTATGTAACCCGTTCTCTCCTCTCGATGTCAATCTCAAAACTAACTGCACCCCCAATAGCACACTTGTGCGAAAAAGAACGCATTCTTGAAATAATCCGAAGAAGGGAATAAAGGTGTGGGAATGCATTCCGAGAGCAGAATAAGAATGGTACCAATCTTTCGATAAGCAAAGCATAGATTATCGATTTAACTAAAACTTGAAAAAAATTATGGCTCATAAGTGAAAGGTGCATTTTGGTTTCACGTATAAATGAACAAGAGTTAACATTGTTTTCCTATATCGCTAGGTGGGCCCATGGAGAAAAATGCGCATAAGTGAAAAACGCGTACAACAAAGGTTGCATATAAGCAAGAGATCACTGTATATATATATATATATACATATATATATATATATATTGCATTTATATGTATGGATGTATGTATGTACGTGTACATTGTTTCATTATTTTTTTAATTACAGGGAGTCGGTGGCACCGTCCAGTATCCAAAAGGATATCTCAAGAAAGCACAAGAAATAATCAAAAGCCATGGAGGAGTTTTTATATCTGATGAAGTATGATAAAATGTATTTTATTGTTAAAGTGCTTGCTTAGTATTTGAAAAAAAAAATGCTTTTTTTGTGTAATTTTGGTTTATTTTTTATGTATATGTTTTCATATTTTTAGTATGTATTAGCTTTTTCTGACATTACTTACAATTCATACTCAGTTAGTATAGGAAATGAGAAATTTCTTTGAAAAATAATTATTTAAATTTTAAATTGTGCATATTTTTCATCCATTTCAAATTATTTTTCATAACAGGTTAAATATATTGATAGAAACGAAGTGATTAAATTAATTATGTGCAATGCATGTGCGTATTTTGTAAGTATTCGGTAAAACCCTAAAAGTACAATTTTTAAAAATCTGCACTGAAGACATTTAGCATAGCTATACAAACATACAAATTTGAAATATTTTTTTTGTGATGATCTGCAGATATATTTTATGCTGCACTTATACTTTGTTTTGTTTCAGTAGGCAGTTATTTTTTTTTTCATTTGAGCTAAGCTCTTAACCCGTTACATTTCATTCCCATTTTTTGCTACATCTTAATCCATGTAGCATCAGTCAATTTTTTTCCTTGATAAAGTGCAGTCATTTTATGTTTTTATTGTGTTTAATGCATCTAAATACAGTGTTATTAAGAAATAACCTATATATTTGTCTCAGAATCAAATTCATTTGCAATAATGTGTTTAACCATTCAAAAGGTACATACTGAAAACCTGTGCTTATTTTTTGTATTTCAGAGTATTAAATACTTGAACTCTTTTTGTTCCCTTTCCTGCATATTTTTAATTTTTTCATAGTTTCATTAAACTCTTCTAATCAGGTTGCATTGATACTTTTCTCTATAAGGTTCAAACTGGATTTGGTAGAACTGGAGAGTTTTGGGGATTTCAAAGCCATGCTGTTACCCCAGATATTGGTATAGGTTTTAAAGTTCTTTTTCAAAATAATTTACCTTTTTTAGATAACACTAATGTCAATACACAAATTTTTTAATTTACTGTAGTTTTAAAGAAAAAATATGTTAAATTTGTATTTAACATTAATTTATTATTTCCATGTTAATACAATTACATTTTTATTTCAACTATAAGCTGCTTTTTGGTCTAATTATGTTAACTTAAAAGCCGAATAATACTCAAGATTTAATTTTTTATCTGAACTAAAAAGCAAGAGACTACTTGTGCATTTTCACAATATTTTGATGTGCTTTATTTATAATTTTTAATTCCAAATAAATTTGTTGTAAATAAAAGTGTTGGCATAAGAAGTCTACTCTTTGCAGCTATGTAAGGTGTTCTAAAGGTTCCATAGTTAAGTGTTTTAATATCCACATGCTTACAGTCTACTGTATTAACTGTAGTTAGACTTTCTTTTTTTCCCTTTCTTGTTGTGGTGAATGATGAAAAATTTTATGTAGAATTTAATGGGTTGAAAGGTGATGCTTCTGATATTAGCTGTAAATATCTAAGACATTGTATCCTATATGGTGTTTCTTTTAATACCCCAGGTGCAATATAATCTTCATTTTCATCACTATAATTCTTCCTTAAGTGCATAATTTGTCATTGTGTTTTTTATCATTATCTGTCATCATCATATTTGACATGATTGAAGAGGCACATTGAAGATGACTATGGCCCTTCCTTGGCTGTAGTCCTCTTCAAATATTGCTCTCATGTCCCTCTCTTTTCAACCATGACTCTATAATTTTTCATATTTGATCCTGTGAATCCAGACAATTCTGTCTTTTTTCCTTTATTCATATTATGAATAATGTAAAAGTTAAGTTTTAGCAGTAAAAAAAATATGCAATTTGGACAATCTTTAACAAATTGTGTACAGGTTAGGGTTTCTCATTGAAAAGTATTTATTGTGGTCACATTTTTAACAGGATTTGAAAGTTTTAATTTTTCCCCCTTTCTCTCCCTTTTTCCCAGTTTTCTTTCATCTCCCCATGTCCAAAGTTTTATGGTTTAGTTTAAAAGCAACATCTAAAAAAAAAGTTCTTTTTTTTTTCTTAGTGCTTTTCTTTACCTTTTTAAAATTAAAATGTTGAAACGATCGAAAATGTTAACTTTACTTTTTAAGTATGTATTCCATTTGCATGTCTTAAAAATTTAGTGAAGATTTCAAACTTCTGCTTTGTTTACCAAGTGCATCTAATAAACTTGAGGCTGTCTTTTTCAAGCGATTAATATTAATGCTTGTGAAGATTTTTAAAAATGCATTTTTAAAAAAAAATTTTTGGTAGAAATACCGGGATAGATCACAAAAGTTTAGCCACTTTTTTGATAAATCTAAGTAACACACAAATAACATTACTTTAAGATATTATTCTTTCTCAAAAAAGTTTACATTAAATGGATTTTTAAGTTGTCTACATTGGATATCAGTTTCTACCTTTCCATGGGCTATCAAAGTGCTACACTTCTTAAAAATTCACTAAAAATACATATTGATTTTGTTTACAATATGACTGTCTTTGTTTTGTCAATGAATTTTCTGTACTAACTGGTTTATTGCCTCTGTTTCTCCCATTTGTATTTTGTAAAGTAATCTATTTTTTGTATCCTGTCATAATTCTGTGCCAAGTTTAAAGATTTTAGATATCAGCATGGTATTATTTGGGAATCTCACTTTGTCATTGTGGCTGTGACAGTGTTTGTTAAAGGGAAACCTTTCCATGTGACACTTCAAGAGTTCAAATTTGTGACCATGTTGATTAATAGTACTTTGAGAAGAACCTTGCTGTGAAGTTAATGCACAGGGTCTTGAGCTTTGCTGCTGTTCGATATTTAAAAAAAAAGAGCTGATTCTTGACAACAGATGACTTGATGTGACTTATATTTAAACTTGTTATCATCCTCCTTAAAAGCACTGTATGTTTATAGCTATACCCATAGCTTTGTTGATTCGCTTAGCTGATATATTTGCTGTAAGTCCCTTCTCCTAAAAGATGCCATTGCAAATTCTAAAGAAATATCTGGTGTAAGAACCAGATTTATACCTTTTGTTATGAAAACATTGTTCTTCAGGTACTAATGCTGTAACAGCCTTTGCTTAAAGTATCAAAATGAAATGTAAATTTAAATGGTTGATTTTTGTTTTCATAAAGCAGATAACTGAACAAACTCCGTTATTAATTTTTTGCAAACTATATTGTTTTTATTTTTTGTGCTTATTAAATAGTATATTTTATTGGCGGATTTTTTTCTAGGTTTGTAAATGAGCATATCAGATAAGGGTGGCAAGATAATTTCCTTTTTCCTTTTCTAATAAATATTTTTCAAGTCTTACTATGCATTAAATTGTAATAAGATTTTTTTTTAAATCGAGATTGATATTAATTTCCATTTCTACTTTTTTCTATTGTAGTATATAATAAATGTTATGGAATATATCTTGATGTCAGAAGCACATTTAGTTGGTATATCTTTATAGTAAAATTTGATCTTAGTACTTCGCAATGGAACTTTTTTTTATGTCTGTTCATGCTTTTAGAGGGAAATATTATTATAAAGCAGATTTTCTTCTTACAAATTATTCAAATTCTTTTGATGTTGTTTAGAATGTCTTTTTTATACTTAGAAGAAAGATCTTTCTAAGATATTTAACCCTATAGATATAATTTTTATTGCAAGATTTTGTCTCAAAAATTATTCCACATATATATATATATATATATATATATATATATATATATATATATTCAAATCAGCCCTCTTTTTTTTAAATTATGTTCTGTGTTCAAAATCACTTGTCATATTATAATAAATAGTTTTTTTCAGTAAGTCTTGCCAAAGGTATTGGAAATGGATTTCCTCTTGCAGCAGTAATTACAAGGCATGAAATTTCCGATTGCTTGAACCACGCACTAAAGTTCAATACGTATGGTGGAAACCCTGTTGCATGTGCGATTGGTTCAGCTGTGCTTGATGTGAGTCTAATATTACTTAATTATACCTTGGATTAGTCTATCTAAAGCATTCAAATGTATGAACTATGCTAAAAACTTGAATTCAGAGAAAAATGTCAATACCAATGTTAGAACTATAGAGTTGTGGACTTCTGTACTGAGATACAATATATTACTACTGTTAAGCTTTGCTTATCCAACAAATGAGAGGAACATGTTGATTTTGATCTATGGGAGCATTCTACATTAAGTAAAACATTAGAACTTAAAGATATGAAATATTATATGTTATGTCTGAAACAGTTACTGATGTCATTACATCTGCTTTATGCATAGTTTGTTGTTTGATGTTTATTCTGTTTAATGTCAGTGAGTTAGACTCACTGTTACATAATAAGAGATTCGCCGATAGAGGGCGCTAGTGTTGCTGGGGAGAGTTTTTGCAGCTCCTGAGATAAGGAATTTTTTACTGTAATTGTTTATTTTTGCTGCTTTAGTTTCAGTATTTGTAATGTATTTTATCATATAATTAAGTTTTTGTGCTTTTAAGTCTTATTTTTGATTTACTTGCTTTCTTAAATTGTTTTTCTATTCTTTGAAGCTAAGCCTAAATTATGCCGATTTCTTTGTTGTCAAATCTGATTACACTCTGTTAAGTGTGTAACTTGTTTATTTTAATTTACTGCTTGTCTTAGGATTTAGTAATATTTGTAGCTTTTACTTCCAATGCTTTCTAATTCTAATAATTAGCATTAATTCTTCAATTTTGCATTTTTGTATTGACTTTTTAAGTGTATCATTTTGAGCTAGAAAGGGGGTTATATGCATTTTGAAGGAGATTAAGAGTGGTAAAGAGGACAAGTGGATGTCTTGTGACTTATGTCAGATGTTATGCTTGTTTAAGGAGAAGGATGAGTTTGAGAAGGATTTCATTTGCACCAAGTGTATTGAACACTCAGAAATCAGAATTAAGATGATTACTTTGGAGGCTGAGTTAGCATTAGGCTGTAGGATTGTAGATGGGTTAAACACTCCAGAGGGAAAGGGGGAAGTTAGTAAAAAGGAAGTGGGCATTAGCTGTATGTTAGATAGTGGGAATATTCCAGAGGTAAAGGAGAAAGTTAATGCTGTGTGGAGACAGACTGGGAAACAAAGGGTATAGTTTTGAGCTATTCAATGGTGCGTGAGGTGGGAAACTCAATGGGCAGAGTTAGACGAAAAGTGACTAGATGTTGTTTTGTCAGGGACTCGGGAGATTTTAACTTTCCAGGAATTGATTGCAATAATTTTTACTACAGTAATAGCAGAGAAGAGGAATTTTTGAAAGTAATTGGTGATTGTTTCTTAGATCAAATTTTAACTCGGGGTACTCGACAGGACGTGACTTTGGATCTAGTTTTCTGTGACATGGAAAGTTCTGTTCAAGGGTTATGTGTAGGGGAACACATTGACGATAGTGACCACAACAGTATTAGGTTTGGGATTAAAGTTAGTATGCACAGAATTTTATGTTTGTGCTCAATTTCAGAAATACTGATTTTGTGGCACTTAGGCAGAGTTTGAAAGCAGTTTTTTCTTCCAGATTGCACAATAGCGATGTGAATCTTCAGTGGGCAGAGTTTAAGGAAAATCTAGCGAAAACGGTTGGGGGATCATGTTCCTTTTAGGAGAAAGGGTGTCAACACTAACACCTTTTGCTGGTCATCACTTTTGTATTTGTATAAGTTACCTTAGTTTAAAATTTTTTCTTTAAGGGGTTACAGTACCTCAAAAATGATGAAACGATCAAAAAAATTTTATTACTTATTTCAAAACAAAAGACTATTCTGAACACAGGGGAAAAGTTTCAATGCTTTGGTTCAAATATTTAAAAAGTTATGTGTGGTTTTAGGCCATGCTCCCTTTGTGTTCTTATGCAACAGAAAAACTTCAAATTGCTTTTTCTCGATGGTGGTTTATTTGTGTTTTCATGTCATTAGAATCCCTAAGGATTTTTTTCAATTAAAGATACAGCTTTAAAGTAATACTTATTGCAATTGGGATAACATATTTGACAAAACTGTGCGTTGGATAAGCATTTTATAAATTACTCTAATGTTTAGAGCACGTTAAACCTCTAAAAACCAAATTTAAAAAAAAAAAAAAACTTTGATTTTTTACATAATTAATCACAGAAAATTTTCGAATGAACTCATAAGCAAATTAATGCACAGATTTTTAGAGATGATTATAGTGATCGTTTTGCAAAAAACGTTTTTTGAATTAGTGCAAAAATAAAAAAGCCTTAGGGATTTTAAAAAGCTGAAATTTTCCTCAATTTTTTGAATTTTCAAAAAAAGTAGGCAATATTTTTAAATTTTGAAAATAAATTATTGATTACAAAATAAGTATGCATGTTATGGTTTCAAAGAAATATAAAATTTATATAAATTAAAAGAAATTGCTTGAAAGGTACTGTGACCCCTTAAGAGCATTTTAGTGTCATATTTGCCAGCTTTTAGTAATTTAGTCTACTAGCACTTACCTCAAGTTCTAAGAAGCATTGAAAATATCGAGGATGACATCCATTAATGTCTCTTGTGAGTAATTATTATACCTGGGCCTTAACTACTTTAATCCTTTTCAAATGAAATAAAATATCCTCCCTAAAAGATAAAAAAAAACCTTCAAGCTGTATATCAACTTATGCTTTGAACATATCAACTGTTGAAATGTGGTTTCTGTTAAAAACTCGAGGATTGTTTTTTTTTTACATAAGTCCCTGCTCTTGATTACCAGCTGGCTTACTTGATTGATAGAAGCTTATCCCAGAATTGCATTTAACAGAACAGAAATATTTTCATTTCATTGTTCATTTTAGGCATCCACCTTTTTGATCAGCTTTTTGGCTTCAGATATTACCTTCAGTGCATTGTGTTGCATGTGTATAAGTCTCTTCCCTAATGATGTGAATCAAATTGTCATCGAAAAATAAGTCAAAATGCTGTTTTTCTTGAGAAAAAAGTCATCAGTAAATGTTTTCCTTGTCACTGACAGAGTAGTCATATTCTTCTGTTGAAATAATCGTATCTGAGCATGAATTACAAAAATTTGACCAATGATGCAAAACTGCCAACCTTTATAAGAGAAATTTTATTAACAAGTGCTGTTGTCACAATTTCGAAAATGGTGAATTACATATTCTGCTTTTTACAAACTGAGTTTAGGCTTCACAGAATTGAAACATCTAACTCTCTTATGCTTGAACTAAGGTCTGTTATTCCAAAATTGACGCATTTGCACATCACAGGCAAGGGGTTAAACTGCCTGAGAGCAATAAGATATTTATAATCTTGTTGTAGTTAGTAGTGTTGTGTAGTTTTGATAAAACATGGTATTTATAACTAGGAAGATTTATTATTTCTAATTTATTTTCCTGAAATCAGGTAATTGATGAAGACAAGCTTATGGAAAACTGTCGCCATGTTGGAAATCATCTTCTTCATTCTCTTTCAAAACTTCGGAAGAAGTATGAAATTGTTGGAGATGTTCGAGGAAAAGGATTAATGATTGGAGTTGAAATGGTTACTGACAAGGTAAATATTAAGCTTTGAAACAGTTCACATTTGCATGATATAATATGGTTTGTACAAAAACTCATTAGACAAGGATGCAATTTCTGAATTTCTTCCAGTTCTACATATCTAAATGAACGATGAGAAATTGGAGAAGAATGACATAAGATATTATTCACTAATTGGGTGCTTTTTTGCGAGCTATTGATGGAGATGTTGTTGAAATCTTTACAATTTTTTCCTTTTTCATGCTGTTTCTGATTTCTTCCAAATTTTGTTGCGTTCATTGTGAAACAAAGGGCCATTAATTCTTTCTCCAAAATAGGAAGCTTTAAAATTTTCTATCCTTAGTTGAATACTTAAATATAAGTATTATGATGTATGAAAATGTTCTGTGGTTATTTGGTTTTGACTTAACAAATAATTATTAAATGAGACTCCACACACGAATTTGTAATGAAGATTCCCTCCTTAATTAGTTGAGCTTAACTGAATAATTTTCTTTTACTATTTGGTTATTTTCAGTACTTATTTGTCTATTTTTATTTATTTATGTGTAATTGAATAACTTATTTATTCAATATCATGATACCAATAGTAAGAGTATTCTTAGAAATGATAAAAACTAAAAAAAAGATCTTTGGAGATGTGCCTAATTACTAGTTTTAATTTGAAACACAATTTTGAGTCTTAATTATAGATTTGGAATGTTTTTCAGGAATCCAGGAAACCTTTGTCCAAATCTGCAATGGATACTATCTTTGAAGACACTAAAAATTATGGATTACTGCTTGGGCTTGGGGGACATCATAAAAATGTAAGAAAAGATTGAACATTTCATTTTATATATGTTTTGCTATAAGAAACGTCTTTCAACACTTTTAATAATTACAATTCATGAATGTATTTATTATTTAATGATTTTTTTCTTTCTTTTTTTTTTTTTTTTTTTTTGCCTAAGATTAGAGGAATATTTCTTTTAAATGCCTGCCTGGGTGTTTGTTGATCCACAATGGATTTCCAACCACCTTCAACGAGCAACCCAAAACTTAACCACTTCTTCTCAGTTTAATCAAACTCAAACTTAACTAGACGTATGACTGTCAACTTTACTTTGATCAAGCTTGTTAGTTGGCAACTTAAAAAAAACATCTAGTTTTTTTATTACAATCATGTGATTATTTCTACAATTTGCATCTTTTCTTAACCAATTCAAAAGCAGACACCCTGTTGCTCAATTACAAATTTTTTTTCTGAAAATATATTTCAACTTATTATCTATTCTTAGAAAATTCCCAGACATACCCCATATATTTTTTCTTTAATATCAAATGTCTTAAATAACTTCTGTTAGTAAGTTATACTGACTGTATGATTTGAGAAAGTGTTTAGATGATAAAGAATTTTGTAGCACTCTGAATTGATTCATATTCAAATTCTAGTAGTAGTTAACACTTTCAGGTCTGAGCTAATTTAACCGCTTATCTTCTCCTAGATTGATGTTTTTGAAACTTTTGGTGATTTTTTTGAAAAAATACTTAAATTATTTTATATTTTAATGTTTCTTTTATTGTTAACTTTAAACTTTTTGCATTGGTAAAAAACAGAACTATTTAAACGTAGGGGAATGTGGGCAGAGTGAAATAGTTAAAATAGCTTACTTTTTTCAGAATGAACAAGTTGGATCTTTGTTCTGAAAATTATGGTACATAAAGAAAGAGTGTGATATTTTATAATAAAACTTGCTTTGAAACTTTTTTGTTTCACAGCAAATTTGTACATCCAAAAAAAGTTGAAAATTTTTCAGATATGTTTTTCATGGCAAAGTGAAAAATAAAATATTTTCTATTTGGTTATTAAACATATTTTTGTTCAAATAAATGAGTCAATAAAAGAGTGAATGAATAACTGAAAAGGAAATGAAACAATAAATTAATAAATACATTAGCTACTATTTGAGAAAAAATGAATGAGTGAAAGAATAATAAAATAAGTGAATAAGTGAAAGTAAATCTGTTATTTATTAAACGAAGGAATGTAAATGTAATAATTGAATGTGCAAGTGGTTTAATAAAGGAATAATTTAGTAAATGAAATTAACTCCTACACTTTGCCCCATCCACTTTGCCCGCATGCACTTGACTAACTGTATGAAGCCATAAATACAAATTAGCAAGCATAATATTGAAAAATAAATACTGCACTGAATATTAGTAAGTCTCAGATAGTATTTAAAATGTTAATAACAAGAACTTTATCATTTATTAATAACAAAAATATTTTTTGACCTACAAAAAAATATTACAACATGTGTATAAATTTTAAAATTTGCTTATGTTATCATATTCTTTAATTTTCAGAGGTATTTTTTATATTGACTGTAATAAACAATATATGTTGCTAAATCGTTAAAACATTAATAGGGTGATTATTACTAGCCAGTAGTTGACCATTTAGTGTAAATTGCTACAAGTTCTATTTGATTTCACAGAAAAAAAATAGAAAAAAAAATTGAAAAATTTTCTACATGTCTATAAAACTATGAGGATCAACGGTTACTAATCATTTTCCTGTTTTACTTACTATTTTTCAAGTTATTTTGAATAGAAGTTAAAAAGAGATTTTGCCAGTAGTTGACCACTCACTTCCAGTAATTGACCAGCGTCTGCCAGTGGTTGACCACTTTTTAAACACTGTAAAATCTGAAATCTACACTGTTAAAATCGAACCGGATGCATGCCTGTATGTACTTATGTTCCCTTAAAGGTCGCCCCTGATTGGTTGTTGGGTGGATGAAGTTATCACGGATGTCACGTGATTTTGATGATAGTTACACGACACTGATGACTAATAGGTTAAAATGGCTTGGAAACTTTGTGACATTTGGCTCCAAAACTATGTCACCAAAAAATGGTGCCAACTTTATATTATATCTTCAATTTCTTGTCAAGCCTATAGACTACAAACGCATATAACGTCATTGATATATGAGACGCCGAAGGCACCTCAAGCAGCAGAGAATCTAGCCACCCTAGACCGCTCGTATACAGTAAAACCTGTCTACAACAATACTGTTGGGACCTAAAAAAATATTGTTCTAGCCAGATTATCGTTATAGACAGTTAAATTTTTCATGCTGACATTTTGCTGGGACCAAGGAAAATATTGTTATAGACAAGTTTATTGTTATAGACAGTATCATTATACACAGGTTTCACTGTAGTGCTTAAATATTAAAACACGTGTAAATCAGGACCCAATACAGGCTGATTTTGCTACCGTTTTTCCGTACCTTCACAAAAATCTTATTTTGAAATCGGTACTTTCACAAAAATCAAGTAATAAAATCAGTAGTTTCACGAAAACATCGAAAATTTCACAAAAATTCGCATTCTAAAATATAAAATTTGTTTCTCTATTTAAAACAAAATATACTCATAAAATAAAATTATAAGCGGGTCTATATGAACAATCCCTTAAATAGAAACCTTTTTGTAGTATTTTGACTAATTTTTCGCTGTTTCACACCAAAGTGTATTTATGCAATATTATCACAATCTTTAAACATCTGTTTTAAGGAACCGTTTTTCTCATAATTTCCTATATTGTACACAGTACATAGACCAGTAAGCTGAAATTACGATGGTATTTTTCGTACTTCTTAGGTTTTCAGCTCCCCCCCCCCCCCAAAAAAAAAAACGAAACCTGTTAAAAATAATACTAGATGACATTTACACTTTTCAAACTAAAATTTCACTTGTTCCACTACTTCTTTTACAAAATCTAGGATGCGTCTAAAATTTCACAAAAACAATGTTGATAAAAAAAAATCTTTCACAAAAATAGAATGATGCAATACTTTCACAAAAATAGGTAGCGAGAAAAAAATCCTGGATTGGCCCCTGTAAATACATTAAACTCCCAATTAACTGCAGAAAAGGGTGACATGTTAACTGCAGATGAGTGAATTTCGGGGATAATCCCCAAAATAAATTTCAAGCCATAGCTGAAAAAAATCAACACTCTCGCCCATACTTTTAAACTCTGCCAGCAATGACCTATTAAATTTTAAAAAATTGCCAAATTTGGCAACATTTAGCAATTTTTCGTCAAAAATAAATTGCCAAAAATGACGCCAACATAGCGATATCTCTTTAATTTCTCTCTAAGTCCATAGCAGCCACTCCAGGCAGATATGACGTCCCCATCATGTAAGTTGCCGCAGGACCCAAACGTTACCGTCGACCCCAATCTAGTCAGCATAGCTGCTAGAATAATGCCAAAATATTATAACATTACTGTTAAGTAACCCTTACATGAAAAATGTTTAATAGTTTAAATGGGGTGTCCAAAAGTAACTTTCCCTATATACCGAGTCCTAGCATCCTATTCGCTGAAACTACCGATCCAAAATTTTAGATACAGTTATTTGAAGGAATGCATTTGAGATTGACGATTTTAAACAACGTAGTGATCTCATGGCTGCGGTTACAGTAATAGAATCTCAAAATTTTCAACTGACAACACCCACATTTTCCTTGCGCAAATTGATCAGTGTATTGATGAGCCTGACATAGTATTGGATCGATCGACATGTAACAAAAATTGTTTGTTCAAAAATTTATACACCGACTGAAGAAACGCGCTTTTTGCTCTGCATTTTAAAGATTTTTTCCTTAAGCTTTGCACATGGTGTTTAGTGGGTGTTGCTTCTACTACTGTCTTACCCTGTGCATTATACGAAATGCTTCCCTTTCATATTGTCACTAGCATAAACAATTTTCATCTTTGCAACTTTTGTCACACACCATTCGTTACAACGCAATTTGAGGTTTTTCAATATGCGGATCAATTTGCACAAGAAGAATGTGGCCGTTGGCAATTCGAAATTTCCGAAATTAATTTGCTATAACAGAATTTGTGTCAGTACTACGTTGTTTAAAATTTTCACAATGAGGAGAACATGTGTTCAAATAACTCTATCACAAATTTTGGTTCTATTGGTTCAGCGGACAGGCGGCTAGTCATTTACTTGCAAATACAACCCAAATTCAAAAAAATAGAATACTCTTGTTTTGAGGGGGAAAAGCTTAATCTAACATAATATAAGAGCAAAGAAGGTATTTAAATGAACTCGTCAACTTTTTTAGACTTAAAAGTGTACATAACACTCTATATAAACTTCATTAAAAATTACCTTAGACAAAATTATCCAAAAGTTTATAGTGATGATACTTTACATTGAGTCAAAAAATAGCATATTAAATTAAAATCTTGAATCCTTTCAGATTTAAATTCCACCAGTTGTTTACATTCAAGGCTACTGATACTGTTTCCATACCCTCTTCAATGCAGCAAAGAGTTCAGCTTTGTTAACGGGCCTAGGTCTTGAACCTTTTTCTTTAGATTTGACGATGCCACAAATTTTGAGTGGTAATGAAATCTGTAAAGTTCCTTGGACAGTTTAATACCGAAGTCCTTCTTTCTGCTTAAAATATGCGAGTCCATTTAAAAATGTGACACGAAGCGGAATCTTGCTGAAAGATAAATGTGTCCCTGCTGTGCCTCAGAAGAGAGTATCATGCAATAATCTAGTATATTTTGATAAGCAGCGGAATAAACAGTTTTAAGATACATACAATTGCCCAATTCCAGCAACTCTCATGCCTCCCCATACCATTAAGGATGTCTCAATTTGAGAGAACGTATTACACAAGATTTCTCAAGTGCTTCGCTTTTCTGGTGCCAAACCTGAACACCTCTATCTTCAACAGGTATTTCAAATAGAGATTAATCACAGAATAAAATACTTTTTCAGTCTTTTTGCACCTATATGAGCTTATCTTTGCTCCAGGAGAGTTAGGCATGTCTCTGTTTCATGTTCAGCTTTGGTTTTACTTCGCGGACTCGCAATTTCAACTGCAGTTTATGCAATTGTCTAAGTTTAGTTGCTTGAATATGATATCTACAGATTTTTTCCAACACTTATGAATGTAAAAGGCATCTTTGAAACTATTATTTTGGACAATTCACTGTAATTTGCGTTCATCTATACCAGCTGTTGCAAACTTTCTACCTCATTTACTTCGGTCAGTTTTTAATTGGTCAATTCTTCTATATTTCTTTAAACTATTTGAGAACGTTGATAGTAAACCCTTCTTTTAATCCAGGGTTAATTATTTTTTTTCTTACTTCAAACAATGATACAATAAGCAACTTTCTTGTTTCCCATTTTATCGCGTTAACGACCCATTTTCACTAAAAGAATAACAAAAAATTTTCTGGGCACCAAACATTATACTTTTTGCAACATACACAGTTTACAGGTATGCAAATCTTTTCGCTACTTTTAAAATTCACATTAAATGAATGGATTATTCTAATTTTTTGACCCATATAAAAAAATCAACATAATTTTCAAATGTGTTGTTGACTCCTTAATTGTTAAAATAATACCTTTAAGGTTGCTGAAATTGTTTTACACATTCTTTAATGACACGTTTTATTTTATTTAATTGGCATACATTCATTTTACCCAACTCAGTGACAAGCTTCGTTTAATCAGTTCTGATATTCTTTTTTTTTTTTTTTTGGAATTTGGGTTGTATATGGGCAATTCCACGGGTGACTGACTGACATTCACAGAACAAAACGATAAGTATTTTGAAACGTAAACCATAAAATATTAATTTTTTAAAATATATTTTCGCCTTGCTTATTGTACTTTTTAAGCTGAACTTCATGGTGTGATCGAATTTCCAAAATACATATTGGGTGATTTTAGAAAAATTGTTAAAAGCTTGGTAACTGACTGACATGAATGCGACCTGTGTGAAAAGTAATACTGATTCAATAAGAGATTTTTCTAAAAGTAAAAGGAATTTTTATTAAATTCAGATCAGGATCAACGAATAATGAATAAACTTTATTCCTATGTCATTTGAGTTGGAAAATATTGCTACAAAAAAGAATTACAGTAATTAGAACGGCTTGGTAATTGACTGACATTTCTGAAATTTTCTAAATATACTTATGCAAATGTTCAAAATTAAGCAGCAAAACACGTAAATAAGTTTACATAAAAACTAAGCAATGAAAATACATTTGTTAAATTTAATACTGTGAATGCTGGTTAACCCTTTCCGGCGCGGTGGTCACAAAAAGGGACACCAATTTTAAAAATTTCTTTAACACTAGAAAGACGGAAGCGGTCATTTTGACCGCAAACGATTTTCAAATGCTCATATTTGCTGCGTTTAATTTTCAAACTCTTTTTCCTTCATTGACTTTTCCTAACTATTTATTAAGATTTTACAACAGTAATTTTTTTTTCCTTTTAGGATTATTATTATAGTCGCTATAAATGTTTATACCTAGAAAGACTGACTACGGTCATTTTGACCGCTAAGTGAACCTTTCTTTATGCATCCGTTTTCTTCTTTTTTCGCTTATCAGTTGTGTGTACTATGGACTATTGTTAGTTGTCAGGGTGAGTAATGTTCTTTTGAGCTTGAGTAGTACCTGTTGGTCAGGTTTAATTCTTTGAACTGTTAGGAAAATGCGAAACACCTGCTGGTTGCATGGTTTCAGTTTTCTGCTATCTGCACAGGGGGCAAAGTTGGGAAAGGTAAATTTGAAAAGCATGTGACTGGACACGTGAAATTACTTTGGATCTAAAAAAAGGAAATATAAATAGGTAAATTACAAAAATGTTTGCTGGAATTGTTTTGTGCACCAAAACATGTGCTTTGCTTGAAGCATTGACGTTTATTTTCTTCGGTGATAATGAAGTGATCAGTCACATAATTATCTTCATGATGTCGAGATGAACCGTTGACAAGCAAAACTTATAGGAACATTAACTCCTGAAACTGTTGTAGATTTATATCTAAAACAGATTATGGTTTGAATGAACAGTCTGACTTATCTGAAGAGAAATATATTTCTAGCGATGAGAATAGTTTGCTTTCATGAGATTATTGCGAATATTTTTCGGAGCCTAGATTTGCAGAAAAGGATTGTTCTTCTGAGTTAGAATGAGAAGAAACCTCGCTAATAAAAACTGATGCTCAAAATTTAAAAAGTAGTGAAAGAAAGAGTGAAAAGGGTCCGACGCCGAAAAAAAGGAGAAAATTTCAAAAACAGAACTCCTATTTCTTCAATTTCCGCCAAGTCATCCCCACTGATCAATTTTGCTGCATATAAATAAGTAAGTACCTCAGGAAAAAGATTAAAATAGTGTGAAATTAAATTATGCGGAACTAAAACTACGAGCATTTGTTCTAACTTCCAAACAAAAAACTGTTAATGACTAATATACAGGTGACGTGATAACATAAGTATTTCGAAATACTGTAAAAGATAGTAATGTACGGTATCTTGCGATATTAAGATATTTTTTAAATCAAACACATGCATGGTTGATTATAGTACTTGTTAGTTATTACATGCTAAGAAAATTTCCTCTTTTTTGTACAAATTTCCTCTTTCTCAATGCCAATTGTGTAAAGCATGTGTATTTCACTTGATCGAACGTAAAATAAAAAAAAGCTATCTGAGACTTATTTACAGACTATATTAGGATTAAATTGTTAAATTAAACTTTGATATTATGAAACAAATCTTTTCTATGGCTGAAAATCCCAAAAGGAGGAAATTTCTATTATTTTAAGTATGGCGGTCAAAGTGACCGCTGCTCGTCTTTCTAGGTATACGCAAAACGCCGTTTTTCTAGTGTTAAAAAAAAGTTTTTTCTTTAAAACTCCAAAAATCGCTGCATTAGTTGCTTTTATTTCTCTTTAATGCACACAGATGGCAGCACTATTAAATATGACTCTTATTGTTCTCTTAATTTCTTGTTCAAAATACATAGATTTTCAAGCTCAAATACAATATTTTTTTCAAGATTTTAAAATTTACACCATAAACTAAATTAGTCAACCATTTTCCCTCAGGAATCCTGAGCTAATTAATCATAATTTTGCAAAAGATTCGAGTTCATTTTTGAATGCATGAACAAAGTTTCTTTCCAGGTGTCCCCAAATGTGGACACCGCCCGTCTAGAGCATTGATCTCACTGTTGTGGGTGAAAGATGTAATTTGATACATTTCAAAAAAGGGGGACCAAAAGAATAGTCTACAGTGGACTTTTGTTTATTTATTTTGGGTTCTTGACCCATAACAGGTGAATTTGAAGGTCCATGCCTGCACACATTTGAGATCTGTTTTTCCTACCAGACAGTTGTATACTTTTTTTATTATCAGCTTTAATATTATTTTTTCTGCAAATGGTATTATACAGTCGTATTTTTTCACTTAATATTTTATAGCACAAAAGGAAGGCACATAAAGCAAGAACAATGTGCCAAAAATATTTTTAACATTTTAAATTGCTTATTTAGATAATTTTATATAATCTATATGAACTTTCTTGAATTTTACTTCATCTTTATCTTGGAATTTTTATAGTAAAAATATTGAATTTTGTGTTCTAAACATTCTTAATGGCATAAATTATTGAAATAATTAGTAAAAAGGCTTAAGAGCTTAAAATATTTGAAATTACTCCATTGTCATACGTGGTAAGCATAACCACTTCAGAAAACAATTTCTGCTCTAGGCGGGCGGTGGTCACAAACGGGGACACCACGCCAAGATGGAGGGGGTGAATTTAAAAAAATTTTGACTGTAAAATCTATGTCCAGATAACCAATTTATCCCATCCATTGTGTTTTTTTATTATATTTCTAAAATTTTAATGACCCGCGCCTGTAAGGGTTAATTGAAGCGGTGGTTAATTGAATCAGCCGCTTTAATGAATCAAATTGTCAAAAACAGAACAAAATCCAGTGTTGCAACTCTGCAGCTCTTCCTTCGATATATTTTTTAATAGCATCTTTACCTCCTCATAGACTATCGTCCCATCCTCCAAATGAAAAATATTCTGCTTTCAATTCTTTTGTGTACCGTACAATTAATATTTGTTCGTCATCAGAACTTCTTAAAGTGGAACTGAACTATCTCAAAGCTGTGGCAATTGATAGAGACTATCCGCCAACTTTGATTGATTCCATTTATAAAAAACTTTCAAATAAATCCGAAACTAATGTTCTTAACCGAACCTTCACCGGAAAGAATTTGGTTGTTTTGCCATTCTTTCCATCTGTAAGCTATCAGGTTGCAAAGATTCTAAAACGTCTCCTATTCCAGGTGGAGCTCTCTCCTATTAATAAACTTTCATTCTCTTCTCTTAAAAATCCTATTCACCCTCTTAATTGTTGTGGAATTTATAAAATTAATTGTAGCTGTAAACTTGCCTATATTGGACAGACTTGGCGTGCTTTAAAAATTTGCTTGAAAGAGCATCAAAATTATGTGAAAAAACAGCAATTAAATAAGACTAGTATTGTTCAACATTGTTGGGATTCGAATCACTCTTTTGATTTTAACTCTGATCAGGTTATCCAAAAATGCCCCAATCCATCAGATCTTGACTTTTGGGAATCTTTCCATATTTTGAGGAACAGTTATGACTTAGTTAATGATCTTAAAGCAGTTCCATATTTTTCCAATGTATGGCTTTCATATCTTTAACACTGTCCTTTCCCCATCCCTTTTTTCCATTCATTTTTATCTATCTGGCTTTTTTTTTTAAATTTTTGTCTTGGTTGACTCCCCCCCCCCCTTTTTCTTCTATTTACCTTTATCTTTCCTTTTCCAAAATTTTTTTTTTAGTTTATTTCATTCCTTGTTTTTTCTTCCATTCAACTTTTCCTTTCTTGCGGTTCACGGTTATTGACATTTTCTTTTTGTTTAAGCTTTGGCTTAATCTCTGTCCAATTGAATTCTTTCTTTCGGCTTTCTGTACCTCAGAGAGAGCTCTTGGCCTTTGTTTGCATTCCTATTGGTTCCTCATCGGTTTATAATTTTCTCATTGGTGTTTCGCTTATCCACTATTTTTGTCTTTTAAGCTGTATGCTTATCTGCTCTTGGCTTTTGTTGGATGTCTTTTCATCCGTATCTGCAGTAATCTGCGAATTTGCTTTTCTGACATTGTTATTTCTTACTTTATCTATAAATGTGTTTGACCAAATGTCTAACAGCCTTAAAATTTGTAAATAAAACTCTACACGAAAGAAAAGCAATTAAAATAAGATTTTATTTTTTTCTATCAATAACCTCTTTTTCCTCATTGTTTTTTTTTTTTTTTTAATTGCTAGAGGATTTGAAAATCTCTTTTTTTTCCTTCGGTGTTTTAAAATGGATCACATCCTTTTAAAATTATTGAGCTCTAAAAAGTAAACTATTTCTAATTCCTCTACATCATCTATGCCTTTCATATGATTGAACAAGTCCTTTTTTTAAGAATTTCACCTTAGCCTTTCTCCTATTATAAAATATTGTACATCTCAAGAAACTCCATGGAAATGTTCTTTACTAGCAGTCACTTCCCTTACTCCTGAATTTCTTTTCCCCTGTGAAAGTTGTGATATTGTAAATTTGTCTTTTGGCTAGTTGACTTTTGGCATTTGACTGTAAAATGCTTTCCTCTTCTGTTTTGAATTGATGTATTTTTCAAATATTAGGCAATTATTTTTGAAATTTTCGCCCAAGCATTACTAAATTATGTGTGAGTGAGTAATGAACAAAATCAATAAAATTTGTTATCATTCTTAAAAATTAAAAGAGTTGGGTTGTTTAATATCACTAAAAAGGCTAAAAATTAAATAATTCTGTTTTCAGGAGTATTAAAATAATTACATTGCAGCCATTTTAAAGTTAAACAGAAAGTCAGTCAGTTACCGTATCAGGTATGTCAGTCAGTTACAGAGGAATTTTCAGTGTTCCGGTTGTAAACTTCCAATTCTACTTATTCAGCATTTAAATGCTCCTGATGTAGGCAGAGAATATAAATTTTGGGATATTTCCACCTATAATTTTCCTGCTGAGGGGAAAAAGTTTTTTATGGTATCTGACTGACATTCATAAACTGATTTTAAGATTGTTTCTGAACGAAACACTATAAATATATTTCTTGGTATAAACTTCCAGTATAAAACTATATTATGAGTATAATAAAATACACTAAAAATTTTTCCTTTCAGTTAAATTTTTTTTATCTTAAGCTAAAAATGTTTGTAATCACTCATTACCTGACCGTTCTGGTCAACTACTGGCATTAATTGCAGTTTGGACAATCAGTAGCAGACCATCCCTCAATCCCAGCATAAATGATTAATAAATTGATGCAATTTTTTTTATTTAATTAGTATAGGCATGGATGATCAGTATATATCAGTAAATGAACCTCAAGAAGAAAATTTAATGTCGAGGAATACGATTAAACATTTTATCTCATGACAATTCTCACTAGTAAGAAAAGTGATTTTTTTGAAATTTTTTATATGTCTTTGTAATTGTACCGTCCTAACCTCCATTCAAAACTTTAGTTACAACTATAAATTATAAGAGAACACTTCATGGGATGCTATAAATTAGTTCCAGCAATCAGATTAAAATTATCTACTTATTTACTCTTGTTTTGTACATATCAGTGCTCGAGTGGTCAACTACTGGCAGGTGGTCAACCACTGGCGAATCACCCTATATTCGACTCCAAGCTTACTTGACAATGGAGAAAAATATACCAAGACCAAGCGATGGAAATAGTTCCTAGCGCTTTGTCAGATATTCTGGTGCAATTATGCTCTTCACTTTGGAAATCACATTAGTTTGTTAAACCCACGCATGCGTTACCTTTTTTCGTCATAATTTCTGTCAATTGTTAAGTATTTTCAATTTTACGAGCGAAGCGGTAAATTCATCCGCGGAGCATTTCATCTATTTCAATCAAACACACCAGCCAATAGCAGCTCACAGACAGTAGGCGATCTCCTCTTATTCGCAAAGTTATTTGGGTAGGAGTAGCTAGTAAGCGTGATGTTTTGTCTGTTAACTCAGTTTTTCTTCCGTGCTTCGTAACTCATTTTCAACTTAAGTTGCAAACAAGTTTAGATAGGTGTCACTAAAAGCAGAGTAAATATTTCACCATTTTACTTTGGCCTGCTATTTCACTTTGCCTCCCATTCCCCTACTACTAATCAATATTTAATTTGAAGTTATTGAAAAGCATGTTTTAAACAAAAAAAAAAGTTGTGCACAAGAAAACATTGTTTTAACAACAAAAATGATACCCTGAGCTTTTCTCATGTTTATATTGAAGGTTTAAGTTCAGACTAGAAAAAAAAAAAACCTGAAATCATTCTGCATTTTAATATGTTTTGTCTCAAACTTTACAGCTTATCAAAATTGTATTGTCTTTCATAATTATTCTGTGATTTAATTTAAATGTAACTTTTAATATCTGTAACTCTTTGTAAAGGTACAAAATATTTTAAATGCTTGAGATTCATAACTTAAAGTTTTCAAATTAAAAAGTAACAAGTGCAATTTAAAAACCTGAGAAAAAAGTGCATTACTCTTTTTTTTAAGTGTCTTAATGTGTAGATTCAAACTATAGTTTAGTTATTATTTTTTTTTTTTTATTAAGCTCTTGATAATTATTCTTTAGAAGTTGAGCTGTATGATGCTTGTAGACCTGTTGCTGGTGTGCTAAAATATTTTTTAGCTGCTAGAGTTAAGGTATACAACAGCTTTTATTTAAAGTTATTTGGTACAAGTTTAGTTATGGCTGTGTTTAAACAAGGACAAAACTGCACTCTGGATGCTATAACAGAGCGGTTAGGTGTTTGATTGTGATTCTACTTTAGCTTTGGCTTTGAGGTAGTAAATTTGTAGTAATTTAAAGTAAAATAATTTCATTTCATGTTTTATAATTTATCTAAATTTACTGTTAATGTTGTACTTGTACATTAAAATGAACTTTTTCTGAACTAGGTTTTCAGAATTAAACCTCCTATGTGTATTACCAGAGCCGATGCAGATTTTTGTGTAGAAGTTTTAGAACAAGCAATAAGTGATTTTATGAAAAAGTAATCAAGAAGTTATGTTGGTATTATATATATATATATATATATATATATATATATATATATATATATATATATATATATATATATATATATATATATATATATATATATATATAACTTTGTGATTTTAAGATTTTGTTATGATTTTTGTATGCATCAAATAAACTACATTTATTTTGTTTTCTAAATAAAGTATGTTTTATAGAATAAATATTTATTTCTTAATGCATGTCTGTTTTTTTTTCTGATTGTATATTGAAGCAAAAAAGGGAAAATTAAGATTGCTATAGTTAGAGAGCAGAGAATAATGGAATGGCCTCGTCAGATACAACTTATTATCTTTATTTTATGAGTTGAGCTGCACCATTGTTGAATCACCATAGTGGGTTATGGTGTGCTGAATTAATTTTAACTACCAAGTTTGAAGGCAATATCAATAAGAGGACATCTGCTTCTTGTTTGGTAATGACTTGACCAGAGGGATGAATCTTTTACAAGTTTATAACTGCAGTATCTGGATGTTCTAACCAGGCTTTGTGGTGGTATGTGCTTTTCAATAGTAATGCAGTACTGGATATTGATAATAGACATTGAATTAAATGTGTCTGCACATTTTATTGAAATTACATCATATATTACTGAATGCAGAACTATTTGATAAGCTGTATTTAAATAAATATGTACACAAACTGGACAATAATTATAACCTAAACAAAAGAGCAGCATTCTACAGAAACTCAGATGGTAGTTGCATTTTCCTGTATCACAAATTGCTTAGAATACAGAAAAACTGATGTATCTGATAAAATTGGATGCATGGGACTGTATAGCTTTCTAACCCAGGGGGGAAAACAAAATTTGTAAACCTTTTTTTTTTTTTCAATTTAAACATAGAAACCCATAAGTCTAAATCTGTGGTAAAATTACTTCATGAGCACCTGTTATGATGCCCAAACCACAGTGAGCAAGTAGTTTCAAAATGCAGAAAGCAACAGCGATCATGAACAAGACAGTAACAGTGAAGAAAATAAGTACATTTCTTCCTTACCCACTTCAACCAAATGTAGATCTAACGAAACTATGACCACAAGCAGTAATGCCAAAATAAGGCAAAAAATTCTCCATCTGAATTTTTCAGCATTATTCATATGTATGAAAGAATTTAAGTTTTAACAAAAGATTTTGAAATATTCAATTAATCATCCCTTTGATGACTCCTTTCGACTGCCCTCCTTCCTCCTGTTGTGTTACTGCTATAAGTGCAAGCAGCAGTTTTTAAGGTTTTCGTGTCTAAGTCAATTTCACTCTTGATCTTAGCTTTAATTAGTTGGCGCCAATAGAACTCACAGCATGTACATATGAAAATCTCAGTTTTCGGCAAAATTAATGAGAAATCGTACCCTCAAGCTTTCTTTTGCAAGGATGACAGCTATACAAGCACAATCATTTACATTTATCTGTGGTGGGAATTCTTTGCAATGCATCAAAATTTGACCAAAAAAGAAATAAATAAATAAAAACCTTCCCCAGTGTCCACAAAACCTCCCAAATCCTCAAATAGTACAAGATTCCCCCCCCCCCAGTGGTGGATACGGGGGGGGGGGGAATCATGACCCTCCCCCTAAACCGCAATGAAAATTTTAAATGTTAGCTTGAAAAAAAAATTTTAATGTCGAAACCATGAGAAAATTTTTTTTTTTAATTCAATTTTTTTAGGCATTGCATGAAGTGGTGGATACAAAGAAAGGAGGAAGGAGGAATCGTGGGAGTTGAGCCCCCCTCCCCCCAATCTGTGACAACACTTTTTAATTTGTTATAAGGATCATTGCATTTAAGTAGCGAAAATGACTGCTTGAAAAAGAAAGAAAAGAAAACCTGACCGAAACCACAAAAGAGAGTTCATAATTTTTGAATTCCTTTTTTTTTTTTTGGAGAATTACGTTTTGGGTATACATTATTTGGGGTCCCTTTTCTATTGATATGTAGGCAGTAAATTAGCTCTGCTTCAGACAGTCTCTTCTTCACGACTGCTGTCTTCAAAAAAAGCTGTGTTTGTTAGAAAAAAGGACTACCTGTGACCAAAATAATGAAGCGTTTGGGTGACAGAACATAGTTGCCTTTTTTGAAAATTAAAATAAACTCATGAACCCAAAACTGAAAGAAACATATCCGGAGTTCTTGTATCAGAACTCTGAGACTGTGACGTCTTCATTCGCCACTAATTTTTTGACAATTGAAAAGAATCGGTCAGTATTAATCAATGTCCGAATTATATTCATAAAATATTTAATTTTAAGGAAGGTTTTTGCCACATTTTTTACTATTTCAGTGGACTCTCTCTATACTGAACACCCATGAGACCAAACAGAAATGTTCTGATTATGAGAGTGTTCATTATAGAGGGAGACTGGATAATGCATGTATATGTATTCTATTGCGTTAATGGACTATGTTCAGTACTTTGCCTAGTGAGCTATACCGGTTATTGAGATAGAAGTGCTGAGTTTTGTATTGGTGACTAGTGAAATGTCTAATTCAACTTAGTAGGACCTAAACTGTTGCATTTACTTTTTCTTTTTTAATTTAAAAAGTTTTACATAACATTCAACAATAAAATATTACAATACAACTATCTGTACAATATCTGGAGAGAAAAAAAAAGAGTAATTTTTAATCTGTTTTTGCATTGTGTAGTCTCATGCAAGGTACCGTAAAACCGCACGACTTTAGACCACTTTATATGCGTATTTTTCTTCATATTTTCATTCTTCTTTGCCAAAAAAGTTTGATAATTTAACCAAACACTACTATACATCTCAGCTGTATAGTGATGCTTTAAAAAAAATTCCAAATTACATACAAAGGGAGGGGTATTTTTTTGTATAATGGTATAAAGTTTGCACATGGTGGGGACAACTTTAGACCACCTCATATTTTCCTTGATATGCACCGCTAAACCGCTCCAGTCTAAAGTTTCAATGCATAGATCGTTCTGTTCCAATAATAATTTTTTTAAATACTTTTTGAGTCAATTTCAGGTTCTCTTAAATAAAATCAATTGTGAAAAATACAATATTTTATTCAGATATATAAATATGAACGCTAGATAGTATAAAAAGCAATTAGTATATACCTACTCCTGGATTTTATTATTTTTTTCTACATGAGCATTTTTTTATCATTTTTTTACTAGGGCTTGATACAAATTTTGTCCCAATTATGTAGGTTTCTTCAGCGTCGCAATATTTTTTTTTGTACCAAATGACATCGGGAAAATAAGGCCAACACCAAAATTTACCCTTTTTTGCCTTTCTTTTTGAAATTTGTTTGCTCCTGATTTCTTGGATGACCTTTTCCATCAGTTCAGGCGATTAAGTGAGGTAAGAATGACCGTCTATCTTCTTTCTTTTCCCTGGATCAGGGCCGCACCGTCCCTATATGCAAGGCCGTGCGAAGCACGACAGCGCCAGATTCAAAAAGGGGCTGAACTCGACCAATCAAAAAATGCACCAAATGGTGGAAATCTCTCCAAACAAAAGAATAAAATTTGAACATTTCATTATATCTAAATGGGGGCAGTGAAATTTTGCTGCTCATTGAAACGAACTTTCCGTCTCGCTGTCAAGGAAAAATTATTGCCTTATTGTGTCTAAATAGGCTATTCAAAAATGTAATATTTTACGCTGAAAGCACGTGACGCCAATTAATGCTTACATTAGCATTGTTCTTCTTAATAATGTGGAGCCGTGAATACCATTTTGGTATTCACGGCTCCACACGAGGTTAAGCATACGAGACACAAGAAATTTGCTGTTCCTAATTTTAGTTCTTGCGGTGAAAATGTTTTTTTCTGATTTTAAACTATTATTTGTGGCAATTCGACTGTTTCATGTTGCCATATATAAAAAAATATGGTAAGTCCATTTGCATTTTTCTTGTGCGTAATATAAATATATTTTAGACAAAAATTTAGGTTAATTTTTTAGTTTCGAAAAGTAACGACTTGACCATACATTTCTTGACCCCCCCCCTTGCATAACATTTACTTGCCCTAGTATTATAATATGTTTTAGACAACAAATAAGGCTAACCTTTTAGTTCCAAAAAGTAACGACTTGTTTTAGATACAAAAATCAAAACCTTTTTTACAATTCCGTGTTTTAGAATTATTGGTTTTACTGGAAAAGATTTCTGTTTTGGATTTTAAGGTGAAAAATCCTCTATACTTCAATTTAGAATATAATCAGTACTCTGTTGTCATTTTTTGATAGGCATAGAATAAGTTTGATTTATTACACTACGGCAAAAAAGAGAAAAAACCTTAAAAATGCTTCTGACATAACTCTTGCTGATTCTTATGTAAAATAACCCTCTGAATCCAAATACGACTACCATTTTCCAACATCACCACCCACTTGTTGGAAATTTTGCTCCGCAATTTTTTTTTGGACATAGGGTTCATAGGAGTGAACACTATACTCTTGATTTTACACCGAAAATTTTGTGGAAAAATTCTAAAAGAAACCGAAAGGAAAAAAGATCGGTTTTCATGATTTTTGAATTATTTTAGGAGAGAATCCCCAATGAGGTTCCCTACTTGGTCTAAATGTTCATGCTTTTGAATTTGCACCTCTCTAGGTCCTCAGAAAAGTGTTAATGGCTAATATGATGTTCTCTTCCCTTCCAAATAAAAATAATGGCATAAAACTGTCGATAACTGAAAAAAAATGATGGGTGCCATTTCCAAAACGTGGGACGTGATGGGAGGAAATAATGATAATTTTTGGATTCAGGAGGTCATTTTTTATTAGAATCAGCAATAAATATGTCAGAAGAACTTTGATTGGAGTTTTTTGCCGTGCAGTGTTATTAGCTAATAGAAATGTGTTCAGAATATTGGGGTGTTCACATTAGAGGGTGTTCAGATGGAGAGAGTCCACTGTATTTAGTGAAGTTTATTGCATTTTTCTGCATACAAGATGGGTGTGTGTCCTGTGGCGAGTATTATGCTAATGTTTAATCAATATCTAAATGTATCATGTTCATAAAACATTTGATTTTGATTAGATTTTCATAGTATTTATTTATTGTATTGTGTTGGCTAGTGTGCATACTGGTTCTAAACAGGTTTAATTTACAACTTAACTAGGTCATTTTAATTTATTGAGTTATTATTAATTAAGTTTAATTAATAATAATTCAAGCATATTTAATTTATACTAGTTAAAATTAATTAAGTTTTCAACCAACTAATAACCTATTTTGTGCTTTTGTTGACACCAAAGAAACCTAAGTTCAAGAAAATTGCCGTACGTGCGACTACATTCTTGAGCAAGACCCCCTCCCCCTAAAATAAAATCCTGTATCCGACCCTGCCCACCCCTCACACCTAATTTGGGCATTTAGATATATTGATCACCCCTGTGTATACATGCACTCAAAGGCCATTATCCAGAACAATTAGCTTGCTTGCCCAGAGATAACCACAGCATATGTGACGCTTATGCTGAAGTACAGTCGGTTCGGTTCTCTGTTTAATGACGCTCTATTTAACAACTTTCTCTATTTAAAGACAACTTTTCATGGTCCTAGGCCCTCCACCCTAGATTTTTAGAATACATTCTACTTAAGGAGGAATTTTATGGTCCCTTGAATGTCGTTATATAGAGGATTAACTGCAGATAAAACTTTGATGCTCTAATGCTGCCTTTATACGAGGGCTGCGGAGTCGGGAGAAAAATGGCTGACTCCGACTCCTGGATTTTGAAACGTCCGACTCCAACTCCGGCTTTTTTATTTATTTATTTATTTATTTTTAAATCCCCAACCCCCTCATGGGAAGGGGGGAAATCCCTGAACAGATATTGAAATATTAATTCCTTTTTGTGAACCTTTCGCGTTGTATTTTATTGTAAACCTAAGATGCATACAAGTTGGAAATTCTCTTTGAAAATCAAATTATCCAACAGTTGCGATTTTAAAGGTGTAAAATCCCATTTAAATGAAAAAACACAGAAAAGAATTAATTTGCTCCCTTTTAATGTTTAACAAATCAATTTTGATCTAATCCTGTGCTTCCAATTTTTTAAAGCTGTAACTTGAGGGGGAAACAAAAAACTTTTTCCTAAATCAAAAAACTTTTCTAGAGAGGTGGTGGGTCTCCCCCTTCCTTCTCGTGCGACACCAATCTGGTGTGTGACACTTCAAAAGTGATTTTTTTTAAATATCTCTCAGAAAGCATATCGTCTTCTTTATTTAATCAATGAACAAAATTGATATTTTTCATGCACTTACTTCGTTACAGTTCTATTCTATTCTATTCAAGAGTCACAACTGACTTCAACTGTATTTATGTCGAGGACTGCATACTAAGTGCCTTGCCTCCATTATTTTTATATACCGATAGATGGCAGCACCATCACCGGATCGAACAGTTAATGAGAATTTAGAACTAGTCCAAGAGCTAATAGCTACCTGGTACTAGCACCCCCAGAGGTATCGTTTCACTTGGAGGACATTGAGACCACGAGCATATTTAACGTCGCCCAGTCCCCTTTAATGACGACGGTGGGTCTTCGACCAGCGAGGAAAAGCTGTAACTTTCGATTCATATTCCACCACAAAACAATAAAAGAATTAGCATTATTATTAAGAAAAATTGGTAAAATATTTTATTTTGATTTTACTAAGAAAATCGTCTTAATATGATAATAAACCAATCCCACATGTCAATTTGTTTGTAGACGCACATGTAATCAATTTTTACGTTTATAAAATCGTCACTTTTCATGACTTTCGGTTGTATCGCATTTCTGATGTATCGCGTTTGTGTTGACAAGAGCGATATAATGTAGGGTTATTGTATTACCGAGTAAAGAGTTTAAGAGAGATTTTCTTTAGTCGATCTGTTATTAATTATATTTCTGGTAAACCCTTCCAAACCTGAAGCAAATCGCTCGATCAAATTACGGTCTCGCACTATTTCTTCAGTGTTTAGCCCTCGTCTTATTACTCTGATATACACTCCTGTTTGTGAAAATTGCAACACCACGAAGGACTTACGCGAGTGAGCTGAAAATTGCAGAAAATGTAAAGTAGAGCATGATGTGCAAATGATTTTAAAATTGCAGACCGGTTGCGCTTGCGTATCCCAGTAAGCAAAATATCTTGCCTCAGTATTGCATAAAGGTTGACATGCAAGAAAAATCATCTTGCATTAATACTGCCTCAATGTTGTTATGTTACTCCCTTTATGCTGTCAGCAGGCTGCCACAATATTGACTGACAAGGTGTATGCAGAATAATATCAGGAAAATATCAAGGTAGGCTGTTTTTGTAACATTGCATACGTATTGATATGACAGGATAATATCAAGATGTTGTCATGACAGCATGAAATCAAGGTCTAGGCAAGATGATCTTACTTTTGAATACGTATTGATATGACAGGAAAATATCAGGATACATTGACATGACAGTATGAAATCAGCACGTTTGCAAGGTGTTTTATCCATTTATTTATTTGTATTATTTTCACTTCAAACTCGAGAATTAAATTTCATTCTTTAATTATTTCTGTTATTCTTCAAGATAGTTTTCTAGCCTGAGAATATTTTCTTAAAGCTGACATCTGATCGGAAATTCATATATAGATATTAATAGTACTCGCAATTTAATTTAAAAAATGAAAGTTTCTTCGTTTTGCGTAATACTTGACTTATTTTTTAAATTCATGCTTCTAATTGTATTATAAAGACATAAAATGCCTAGTTAGGAATAATTGCGGAAGTTTTTATAGCACATTTAAGAGTAAAGGTAGCAAAATAATAAATAAATAAATAAGTAAAATAAAGTACATTTTCAAATGGATGTCAGCATTAAAAATATCCCATGGACAAAACATATGAATTTATCTTAAAGAATAAAATAAATACCTTTGAATAAAATTAATCTTACGAAATTCTGGCTTCATGTCCTTTGTTTCAAAGTCTAGGGACGAAAAAGTTATTTTCGGCCATTTCTAACATTGATCGTACATCGTCTGCGATATGACTTGTTTAGTACTATATTAATAAACAAATGCAGTTATCAGTCATTCATAAGTTTTTCCTAAAACAATACTATTCCACACTAATAACTAAGCAACCAACTTAACGAAGCCTTCTTCTTCTTCTTCTTCTTCTTCTTTTGGGAATTATGCTACACTTAACCTAAGTGGCTTTATCCCTAATGATCCAGGTATCGAGGACTGAAATTCCAAGGGCAGGCAACTTAAAATAGACCAAAACCCTGATGAATGAACATAGCATGAGAAACAGAACGAACGAAAGTGGCAAGATGCACAGCAAGACAAAACAAAACCAGGTCCCCAACTCAGGGATGGACTGGAGAACGAAAGTTAGCCAACATCGATGACCGAAAGGAGAGCCAACAGGCAAGAAAAAACCCGGGGGGGAAAAAATGAAATTTCAAAGATAAGACAGAAGGACAGAGGCACACAGCCGGCACAAGCCCGCAGTCTGTCTCTCTCTTTAGTATACTTGGAGCATTCCAGAATTGCATGATCAAGTGTCTCTGGAACTTTACATCTTGAGCAGAGGGGGGAATTTGCCCGTCTGATCTGGAACAAGTTGTAATTTGTAAGAGTGGTGCGAGTCCTGGCCCTAGAGATTAAGACATCTTCATATCTACTGTTGGGCATCATCCGGATCTTGTCGTTGATATTGATAAGGTGGCTGAATCTTTTGGCATAGTGAGATGAGTTCCAGTTTTGGAGGGTTTTCATTTTGAAGCTGTTTCTGAGATTTTGAATAATGTCTTCAGGGGACTTCCAGTGGAGGATAAGGTTTTCACGATGGCCCATGTTTGCTATTTTGTCCGCAATTTCATTGCATTGTATTCCTACATGCGCAGGGGTCCAAGCAATGTCAATGGAGTGACCGTTTTCGATGCAACTATTGATGATCTGAGCAATCATAGTGATGATGTGTGGAGATTTGTTATTGACGTTTTTGAGGGCCGTGAGGACTGATAAGCTGTCAGAGAGAAAAATAACTTTATCCCCGGTTCTTCCGAACCGACGGATGGCAAGCCACAAGGCCAAATCTTCAGCAGTGAAGACTGAGTTTTCATGAGGGATTCTTCCCATGATGCACTCTTTAGTATCGTTATTGTAGATACCGATGGAGGTGGAATTAGTGACTTTTGAAGCGTCCGATGCAATGATAGGGTTATTGTTCCAATTATTACTGCTATAATTATGGAAGGCTTTGCTGATGAGATTATTAGGGATCTTGTCATTTTGAAAAGGCAGGCTCTTGAGAAAAATGTTGCAGTGTTTTGAATTATCAACGATCGGAATGCATAGTGGGATGATTTGGCTGGGGTAAATATTAAGATCTTTTAGTAGATTTTTCTTTTTTATTGCCAGGGGAGCTTTGTCAGTGTTTGCAGGTATGAACTTAGTCTCGAAAGAGAGTAAACGTTTTCTGACTGTAGAGAAATTCCCTAGTGCGACTTGGCGTAACATGAAGATTTCTGCATTGAGGCTATGGCTATGTTGGCAGGTGGTTTCTTTAGCTTCCATGAGAAGGACCGGGATAGGGGTGAATTTGGGGAGGCCCACAGCTACCCGTATTGCGGAATGGTATATTGTTTCAATCTTCTTTTTATTTGTCTGGGAACATGAGGAAAAGATATGGCTTCCAAAATTTATTTTGCTTTTAATGCAACTTTTCGCAATGATTAACAGATCTTTAGTTCTCGCTCCCCATCTTTTCGAGGCAACGGCTTTGAGAATGTTGGTGTATTTGTACACTTTTTGAGATAAGTGGTTAATATGGTTTTTAAAGGTGAGATTGCGGTCGAAAATGAGACCCAGGATTCTGATATCTTCACTCCATTTGATGTTTTTTCCGTTAATGGATAGATTACGATTAGTTTTCTTTTTTTTGTTTGAAAAATTTATTGCCACGCACTTTTCCGGTACGATCTTCATGTGCCAGCACTCGCACCATTCTTGAATTTTTAGTAAGGCAGCCTGGAGGTCGTTAAGTGCTGTGTCGATTTCGGCCCCTGAGCTGATCAAAAAGATGTCGTCAGCATATGTGAACAATTTGGTATTCCTATAATGGGCTTGACATAAATCGGCAATGTATATTTGGAATAAGAAAGGGCTCAAGACCGCTCCTTGAGGGACGCCTCTATTGGTGTAAAATTTCGCTGAGTAATTACCTCTCCATTCAACTTGGGCGGAACGGTTGTTTATGAAATTGTGAATCCAGTAGGCTGCTTTCCCTTGAATTCCGGCTTGCATCATCTTCCAAATTAGTCCATCGGTCCAGACAGAATCGTATGCTCCTTTAAGGTCAAGTGCAACTAGGAAAGTAAAAAGCTTATTGCTTCTGGATTGGAAAATTTCATGATGAATACTAGTAAGTATGACGTCACAGCCTCTGAAAGGGAGGAAGCCAAATTGATTGGGCGGAAAGATATTGGAAGTTAGGCTGTAATCAATTAAACGCTTGAGGAGCATTCTTTCCATAGTTTTCCCGAGTGTGGAGGTGAGCGATATAGGACGATACGAGGATATATCTTCGCGACTTTTACCTTTTTTGTGGATAGGGATGATATGGGCACTCTTGAAAAAATTTGGGATTTCCCCGGTTAACCAGGAA